>NC_064626.1:305815086-306118116 GCF_023864275.1 Schistocerca cancellata
CAGTCTGGTAAGTAGTCTACGCTCACAACAACCACAGAAGCTCACACAGATATTTCTCTAAGACATTTTGTTAACAAGGTAAGAAATAGTAATTATGCCATATATGACAGCAGACAAACTTTTATATCCTTCAATGTATAACTTCATCCAGCGAAGCTCAGACTTGCACCCAAACATAAATTGTTTACTTTGAAGGCTCCCACTTTACTATATGATAGAAGATACCAACACAGATATGCAAGTGCAATGACTGCAGTATGTGGACATGATACATAGAATGGCTAGCTGCAAACTGAAAGATTGTTGGGTGGATTCGGCTATTTAAAGGCGTGTGTATGAATATTTTAGGATTTTGGTAATTACATATTTGTTTATAAAACTGCAGGCTTAAAACTTTACTAGATTAGTTGAGCTGTGTCCACCAGTGCCTTGAGTTGCATAATAAAGTTAGTTAACAACATAAAAAAGTTTGTAGAACTATTTTGTGTGTCTACGTGGGGAATTACCAGTTTACAGGTACAAATGCTACATTTGAAATTATGATAAATCAAGCAAATTCTTAATTAGTGACTTAACTGATTAATACAGAGTGTTATTTGGTCCAGAGAAATTGGGGCAACAGAAGTATAGTATCAAACTTGAGAATTAAACAGGTGTAATAGCATAAAAGGCAACAATAATTTTAGGTTTGTCCGAGATTCAATACTAATTATCTAAGGGTCTCATCCAGATGTGGTTCAATGTAGGTTGAAGCAGAATATTAGCTTATTGAAAAAAGACAGGGCCGGCTCAAATCAGAATGGGAAAAGAAGAATTCTGCTTCTAGGAAGCAGTCACAGGAGGGGTGTACACCAGCAGCTTCAGGAGAAATTAAGTGCAGGTGACAGAAAACTTAGGTCAGCTATACAGGGAATTTGAGAAGAAAGATAAGGTAATTATATGTGGGGGAGCAGGAAACAGCCTGGCTATGAATCCAGGATATACACTCCTGGAAATGGAAAAAAGAACACATTGACACCGGTGTGTCAGACCCACCATACTTGCTCCGGACACTGCGAGAGGGCTGTACAAGCAATGATCACACGCACGGCACAGCGGACACACCAGGAACCGCGGTGTTGGCCGTCGAATGGCGCTAGCTGCGCAGCATTTGTGCACCGCTGCCGTCAGTGTCAGCCAGTTTGCCGTGGTATACGGAGCTCCATCGCAGTCTTTAACACTGGTAGCATGCCGCGACAGCGTGGACGTGAACCGTATGTGCAGTTGACGAACTTTGAGCGAGGGCGTATAGTGGGCATGCGGGAGGCCGGGTGGACGTACCGCCGAATTGCTCAACACGTGGGGCGTGAGGTCTCCACAGTACATCGATGTTGTCGCCAGTGGCCGGCGGAAGGTGCACGTGCCCGTCGACCTGGGACCGGACCGCAGCGACGCACGGATGCACGCCAAGACCGTAGGATCCTACGCAGTGCCGTAGGGGACCGCACCGCCACTTCCCAGCAAATTAGGGACACTGTTGCTTCTGGGGTATCGGCGAGGACCATTCGCAACCGTCTCCATGAAGCTGGGCTACGGTCCCGCACACCGTTAGGCCGTCTTCCGCTCACGCCCCAACATCGTGCAGCCCGCCTCCAGTGGTGTCGCGACAGGCGTGAATGGAGGGACGAATGGAGATGTGTCGTCTTCAGCAATGAGAGTCGCTTCTGCCTTGGTGCCAATGATGGTCGTATGCATGTTTGGCGCCGTGCAGGTGAGCGCCACAATCAGGACTGCATACGACCGAGGCACACAGGGCCAACACCTGGCATCATGGTGTGGGGAGCGATCTCCTACACTGGCCGTACACCACTGGTGATCGTCGAGGGGCACTGGATAGTGCACGGTACATCCAAACCGTCATTGAACCCATCGTTCTACCATTCCTAGACCGGCAAGGGAACTTGCTGTTCCAACAGGACAATGCACGTCCGCATGTATCCCGTGCCACCCAACGTGCTCTAGAAGGTGTAAGTCAACTACCCTGGCCAGCAAGATCTCCGGATCTGTCCCCCATTGAGCATGTTTGGGACTGGATGAAGCGTCGTCTCACGCGGTCTGCACGTCCAGCACGAACGCTGGTCCAACTGAGGCGCCAGGTGGAAATGGCATGGCAAGCCGTTCCACAGGACTACATCCAGCATCTCTACGATCGTCTCCATGGGAGAATAGCAGCCTGCATTGCTGCGAAAGGTGGATATACACTGTACTAGTGCCGACATTGTGCATGCTCTGTTGCCTGTGTCTATGTGCCTGTGGTTCTGTCAGTGTGATCATGTGATGTATCTGACCCCAGGAATGTGTCAATAAAGTTTCCCCTTCCTGGGACAATGAATTCACGGTGTTCTTATTTCAATTTCCAGGAGTGTATTATTAGTAGTGTCCTGGACAAAATAGGAGCAGAACCTGGGCACGCAAATGTGGGGTTTGTGGAGGTCTTTCAGTGCGATGATCAGCCTCGGGTAAACACTGCTGTAAGGGATGTTAACACTGAGCTGAACAGAATTCTCCAGACTCTAGCAGAGTCTCACATAAGTATTGAGGGTGGTTCAAAAGTTCTCGTAATCACCATGAGAGGTCAGCGCTAGCGCAACGAGGTGTTCACATTATATTCATTGGACTGTTACTTCTAAACACGTGCCATGTCAGTGCTCTTGGAAGAGAGCTGTGGCAGTGATGTGGCTCTGTTGTTGTTTCTATGTAGTGATTTGCGAGGACGGAAAAAATTGAGATTTGAGCAGTGATTAAGTACTTCGTAAAGAAAGGTACGAAAGCAAAGGACATTCATGCCAATTTCCAGAATGCACCAGGGGCTTTGCTCCTTCGTAGTCAACTGTTGCCAAGTGGGCAAATGAATTTAAATTTGACCGGGAGAGCTTAGATGATGATCTACACAGTGGTTGGCCAAGATGTGTCACTACTCCAGAAATCATTGCAAAAGTGCACAAAATGGTCATGGAGGATCACAAATTGAAAGTGCATGAAATTGCTCATGCTTGCTAGATGTCATCTGAAAGTGTGTATCACATTTTAACTGAAGAATTAGAAGTGAAAAAATTATCTGCAAGATGGGTGCCACGAAACTTGATGCTGGATCAAAAATGAATGAGAACAATGTTTGGCCCATTTTAGGAGAAACGAACAAGATTTTTTGCACTGGTTTGTGACCACAGATGAAACTTTGTTGCACTACTATACCCCAGAGACAAAACAACAGTCAAAGCAGTGGAAACATGCTGATTCTCCGTCACCAAAGAAAGCAAAGACAATTCCTTCTGCGGGAAAGGTCATGGCATCAGTGTTCTGAGATGCTAAGGCAATTCTGTTTGTAGGTTATCTCCCCATTGGGCAAACAAGTACTGGAGAATACTATGCTAACCTCCTAGACAAATTGCAACAAAAGATACACAAAAAAAGGCCAGGTTTAGCAAGGAAGAATGTAATCTTTCATCAAGATAATGCGCGCCTGCACACGTGTCATCGTCACGGCAAAATTACATGGACCAAGGTATAAATTGTTGCCACACCCACCTTATTCACCTGATATGGCGCCATCAGACTTCATCTCTTCACAAAACTGAAAATTTTTCTTGGTGGACGAAGATTCACTTCAAATGAAAAATTGATAGCCAGAGTTGACAACTATTTTGCAGGCCTGGAGGAAACTCATTTTTGAGATGTGATCAAGGCACTGGAACATCATTGGACCAAGTGCATTAATCTACAAGGAGACTACATTGAAAAATAAAAAAAGTTTCAGTGATGTAAGTACTTTTTTTTCTACTCCGTTCTGAGAACTTTTCAAACCACCCTTGTACTTTGCATATTTTCACTCTAGATTAGATTAGATTAGATTAGATTAGATTAGATTAGATTAGATTTACTTTCATTCCAATTGATCCGTAGTGAGGAGGTCCTCCAGGATGTGGAACATGTCAGAAAAACAACAATACATGACAAATATTTACAACTAAAACAAATAAGCTATTGTACCATTCCACAGGTCCCAAGTGGAATGATCGTCATTTTTTAATGAACACTAAGAGTCATTTTACAAATACTAATGCACTGAATTTAAAATAAAAGAGTTTTTTATTTATTTATAATGTAATAAACATGTAATACAACTACTGTAATACTTATTTACAATGAACACATTACTGCACTGAAATGGTGCAGAAGTTAGATTATACTTACACACACACACACACACACACACACACACACACACACAAATTTTCAATGAACACATTACTGCACTGAAATTGTGCAGAAGTTATGTTGTACTTATATACAAATCAGTTGGTTTTACTAAGAAATTCATCAATGGAGTAGGAGGAGTTGGCCACCAATAAATCCTTTAGGCTTCTCTTAAATTCAATTTCATTGGTTGTTAAGCTTTTTATGGCTGCTGGCAAGTTATTGAAAATGTGTGTTCCTGAATAATGCACACCTTTTTGTACAAGACTAAGTGACTTTAAATCCTTGTGAAGATTATTCTTATTTCTAGGATTGATTCCATGAATTGAGCTGTTGGTTTGAAAAAGTGATATATTTTTAATGACAAATTTCATTAAGGAATAAATATATTGGGAAGCAGTAGTTAGTATCCCTAGTTCCCTAAACAGGCTTCTGCAGGATGTTCTTGAATTCACACCACACATAATTCTTACTGCACGTTTTTGTGCCCGGAAAACTTTAGCTTGGCTTGATGAATTACCCCAAAAAATAATCCCATATGACATTATGGAATGAAAGTAAGCATAGTATGCCAGCTTTTTCATTTTTATATCCCCTATGTCTGACAAAATTCGCATTGTGAACAGAGATTTGTTAAGACGCTTCAGCAGTTCTGTGGTGTGCTCCTCCCAGTTGAATTTATTATCAAGCTGTAATCCCAAGAATTTAACACTGTCCACTTCTTCTATCTTCTTGTCATCGTATGTTAGACATATACTCTTGGGACACCCCTTACAAGTTCTGAACTGCATGTAGTGTGTTTTTTCAAAGTTTAGTGACAAAGAATTGGCTAGGAACCAGTGATTAATGTCCACAAATATTTTATTGGCTGATCTTTCTAAGACTACACTTGATTTGCTATTTATTGCAATGTTTGTATCATCGGCAAACAAAACAAACTTGGCATCTGGTAATGTTACTAATGAAAGTGTTATAACTTTTAATTCACTAATAACATGCGTGGATATACAAACGTAGAAACAATAGTGGGTTTCATGCTACCAACTCCGTAGCTGTCACTCAACTGCCGTGCCGTGACATGCGGCCGGCGCCGTTCATAGCGAGGTGGCGCTCCCGCGCTCAGCCGAGCTGCGGAGCGCCTCTATCGCCGTGTTTGTGTACTGACGTAGCGGCACTTATAAATCTCGTGGCACTGTCACAACAGAAAGGTCATTGATGTACACAAGAAAAAGTAAGGGCCCAAAAATGGAACCTTGTGGGACCCCACATGTAATTAGTTCCCAGTTGGATGATGCCTGATAGCTTGATACATGTCTCTTTCCTAATAACACCCTTTGTTTCCTGCCAGAGATATAAGATTTGAACCATTTTGCAGCATTTCCTGTTACACTATAATATTCTAGTTTACTTAAAAGGATATTGTGCTTTACACAGTCAAATGCCTTTGACAGATCACAAAATATACCAGTTGCCTGCAATTTTTTGTCTAATGAATTAAGCACATTTTCACTGTAAGTGTAGATAGCCTTCTCAATATCAGAACCTTTTAGAAATCCAAACTGTGACTTTATCAGTATGTTATTTGAGATAAGATGATTATAAAGACGACTGTACATTACTTTTTCGAAAATTTTTGAGAATGCTGGCAACAGTGAAATTGGATGGAAATTTGATGCTATTTCTTTATCTCCCTTCTTAAACAGTGGCTTAACTTCAGCATATTTCAGCCATTCAGGAAATATTCCACTGATAAACGACTGGTTACACAGATAGCTTAATATGTTACTTAGCTCAGAATCACATTCTTTAATTAACTTTGTTGATATTTCATCATACGCACTAGATGTTTTTGATTTTAAAGATTTTATGATGGACATTATTTCTGTTGGGGTAGTGAGGGTCAAATTCATATTATGGAAGTTACTTGAAATGTCTGGTGTAAGGTAATCCATAGCAGCATGTACCAAACCTGACAACCCCATCTTTTCAGTAACAGTTATAAAATGTTTGTTAAAAAGTTCTGCAACACTATACACATCTGTCACCAATGTATCATTTACTCTTAATGCTATTTGTTCCTCTTCATGTCTGGTTCTACCGGTCTCCTCCTTCACTATATCCCATATTGTCTTCATTTTGTTATCTGATATGACTATCTTTTCCTTGTAATATATTTGCTTTGACATCCGTATTACAGTCTTTAATATTTTGCAGTATTTCTTATAATGTGCTGTAGCATCAACATTGGAAATGTTTCGGATTGACAGATACAGTTTTCTTTTTGTTTTACAAGATACCCCTATTCCTCGAGTAATCCATGGCTTCTTTGTAGACTTTGCTCTAACCTTGGTAAGTTTTGGGGGTAAGCAGTGTTTGAATAAGGTAAGCACTTTATTAGCAAAAATGTTATATTTTTCATTCATGCCATGAGCACTGTAAACATCGTGAATGTCTCTGAGGAGTGTCCTAAAATAATCAATTTTTGGCTTACTGATTACCCTCTTGAGCTCAGATTTAACAGATTTTATATCCTGTTCAGTATTAACATTTAACAGAAGGAACTGCATGTCATGGTCTGAGAGGCCATTTACTATTGGTTTTGTAATATAATTTTGTTCATTGGACTTTTCTATAAAGATATTATCAATGGCTGTTTGTGAGCAAGTGGCTATCCTAGTGGGGAACTTTACTGTGGGAATTAAGTTGAATGATAGTGTTACTAACTCAAATAAGTTCTTATTGGGAGAGTCTTTAAGGAAATCTACATTGAAATCACCAGCAACCACTATTTCTTTGTTTTTGGTTGTTAAATGGCCCAGTACAGCTTCAAGGTGGTTTACAAACAGGTTAAAGTTACCTGCAGGTGCTCGATATACACTTAATATTATGAAGGATTTTTTGTGAAAATCTAATTCTGTTTCACATGCTTCCATATGCTGTTCTAGGCAAAATTTATGAATGTCAATGTTCTTAAATTTATGACAGTTCCTGATGAATGTGGCAACTCCTCCTTTCTCCATTTCTGATCTACAAAAGTGAGATGCTAACCTAAACCCTGTAACACTTAAAAGTTCTATACCAGTGGTCACATGATGTTCAGAGAAGCAGATTATGTCAGCTGGGTTTGAAGACTCTAATTCATCTATGCAGATAGTTAATTCATTAATTTTATTTCTCAGTCCTCGAATATTTTGATGCAATAAAGATAGCTGACATTTCACATTGACTGAGTTAAAATTGGGTGGAGTTAAAATATCTGCTGACAGTTGAAAATTCTTAACCAATGGCTGTTTATGCTGATGTAATAAGCTGGAATTATGTTTTTTGATTTCTTTCTCAAACTGAAGGTTTGTCTCAGTTCTAACCTCTCTTAAAATTTGCTTTCTTTCTGTCCTCCCTACCCTAAAAAAGGGTCTTTTCTGAATCCTATAACCACTGGTATTTTACCACTCATGACAGTGCCTCCCCCCTTTAACTTTCCTGCTATTTCCCCAGCCAATTTACCCTTCCCCCTCCTGTTGAGGTGAAGGCCATGCCTAGTATAATCCCACCTACTGAGAGAATCAACATGAACCACACCAATGTGTGACCCCGCACCCGACATGAGCAGCCGTTCCAGCTCCAAATTAACTCTCTTGACAGAAGAGTTCAAATGAGGTCAGTCATGGCGCCCAAGAACAGATACAAACTCAACACTAGTATGCTTCGATGCTGATGCAATCTTCGCCAGGTCACACTCTATACTGTACCCAGGATCTCTGTCAATACTGTTACCTGCCCCACCCACTATAACCACGGTGTCTTCCTTAGTGAAATCTTTGCAAAGTGATCCTAAATCCTCTGTCACCTGCTCCAGACCAGCACTAGGTTTAAAAAAATTGGTGACCTGGTATTCTGATCCTAGTTCATCCTGCAAAAGTTGGCCAACACCTCTTCCATGGGAACTACCTAACAACAACACTTTCTTTCTCTTTACTGATTTCCCTACATTCTTACTTTTCAATTTGCTGCTGAAAGTTTGTTGTGCCCTGTCAACACCTGCAACTCTCTGGTGTCATACGGAATTATGTTTTGGGATAACTCAGCACTTAGGCAAAATGAATTACTGCTCAAAGAAAGTGTTTAGAATAATATGTGTGGCTCGTAGTCGCACATCTTTTAGGCATCTTTTTAAAAGGTTAGGAATTCTTACAATAGCCTTACAGTACAGCTACTGTAATTAAATTTGTTCTCAACAACATGGGCCAGTTTAAAAACAACAGTGACATTCATGATTATATTACCAGAAGAAAGAAAGACTTACACTGTCCTCTGCTTAACCTATCTTTGACACAGAAAGGGGTAAAATATGCTGCTGTAAACTTCTCGATAAATTACCAGAAGAAATGATATGTCTGACAGACAGTAGTAGTAATTTCAAAACTAAATTGAGATCATATCTCCTTGACAACTCCTTCTGTACCATAAATGCGTTCTTGAATAGCAATAAATAAATCTATAGGTGTAATATATGTATTTCATGCCAGTTAAGGGAATAGGGTAGGTAATAAAAATTTCATCCCTTTTTTTAAAAAAGAGAAAAAAAGGAAGACCATGCATTTCTTATGCACTTGACACGTTCTACATCATAACAGTTACTGTGAGATTGATCAGTGGAACACTAACTAACTAATGATCATGTTCTACTATGTTCCTGGGTATGTTACATGTTCCCACATCTCACCATATGAGGGTACATAATACACCCAGGAACATTGTCAAACATGATCATTTTGGTGGTCCAGGTGTTGTGGTGTGAGCAGGCATAGTGTTGCATGAGTGTTCTGACCTCCAAATCTCACCAGTCAACATTATTGTGACACTGGTACTCCTTCCCTACGTGTGTCTTTACAGATGTACGCTTGGATCTCACTTCCCTTTTATGGATGACAATGGAGGAACTGCATCGAATTATGCTGGTGGAGCACTCTTGGAATGAAGGAACATTCAGTGAATGAAGTGACCTGCCCATTCCCTCAACTTAAATCCCATTGAGCATATTTTGTGATATGTAGCAGAGACGTATTTTAGGATGTCCCCATGCACTAACGACCATCTAACAGTTGTCAATTGCACTTGTGGAGGAATGGAACGCCGTACCATACGAACTACATACCACTTTGTGACCAGCATGAGAGAGTATTGCAGAGCATGCATTGTTGGCCATGATGATTCTGATCACGCACCCAATGTAGAACCATGTCGATTTTTGTAAAGTCCGGGGGAACATCATAAATTGCTGTGACTTCAGTGTGATTAGAATCTTTGAATAAAACTGTAATTTCTGTTTGTCTCATTGCTTTTTTCTTTCAGTTACCTTCTGTATTATACAGTAGCAGTTCTTTCTCTGTGTGCTCCATATTTCATCAAGTTATATTACTTGGCAGTAACACATCATACAAAAATTACTTTCATTCCTAAGTTTTGCACACCAGTGTATATTTGAATCTGTCAGCTACTGATCCAGTTAACTACATATTTATATTAGAACTGCCTTTTAGTTGTTGTTAAATTTATCCTCTTTGCAGTGTGAAGATGAATGGTCAGAAATTCAGCAAAGATTTGAGAAAGAAGGCCTTGACTTTGAGAACCTTGGGCCTGAGGAAAGGCTGCTCCATGTATGGCGATGGCTTGTGGATGCAGAGAGCAACCTTCGGAGTACCAGACGACAGCTGGACAAGCTCCGTGACTTACGGAGTGAAGAGATGGAGGTAACAGTTTCATTCACCAGTTTGTTTTGATTTCAAAAAACACTAGTCAAACCATCTGGGTGTAGGTACCATATTTAAATCATACTGTATGAATGTTTGTTATTTTGGTGTAAAGAATGTTGAAAGTTCATTTAAAATTTTTCAAGTTCATTTATTGTATATGGACTATAATTTTTCCATCACTAACTGTTACATAAAGTGTCACACATTTTGCTTTTATGTGTATACCAAACTTACCTCTTTTGTAGTAGTTTTATGAAAAATAAATTATTATTTTGGTTTATAAAATTTCACTTTCAAATATTTGAATAGGAGATGGAAAACTACATTGGCCACATTAGAGACCTGGCAGAAAAACGTGCAGATCATCTGGAGAATGAAACAATAACATTGCGCTCAAAACTGGAATCGTCCCAAGAGCAAGCTGCTACTCTAGCTTCACTTTTGGAAAAAAGTGGCTTGCAATGCATTGCAGATGACAGTTTAGGAGAACAGGTATCTTTAATGTTACTGTTACTTTCTGTTATTAAGCAAATGTCTACTGTTTATGATTTATTCAAATCTGAGTCAACCATCACCACCTTTGATTAGTGACATACAATCTTGTAACTGTTACCAAATAGTCAAATGAAATATTTGTGTCCCTACTGCAGGTGTTCCAATTCTGAAATTTTGAGATTCCGCTTCAAATTATTTGTCTCCCGATTTCCATAATGATTAGTGCTGAAGATATCAGGCAGTTATACGAGGGCTATTCAGAAAGTAGGGAACATTTTGGCAGTAAAAAAAACTAGTACAACGAATACTTTTTATTATATACATTTGAAAGAGCAACTGACATAGTACTATTCCACAGAGGTGCCTGAGACTTCAGCCAGTGAGTCACACCCACCTGGAGTTCCGCCTCATCATCAGAGCGCTGCGTTGCAAACCAGTTCTTCATCTTGGGAAACAAGTGGAAGTCGCTTGTTGCAAGATCGGGGCTGTAGGGTGGATGAGAGAAAATTTCCCATTTGAATGAATTAAGGGGAGGTTTACTATCTTTGGCCCGAAAAAATCCTGTTCTTTGAGAATTTTTTCTCGGGATGTGTTACAGATGTCAATGTCAAATTTGGTCAAAATGTTTATTGATATTTACTCTACAAACTGGAATTTTTTTGACCAGAAATGTCGAAGAGCAAAGGCGGAAGTGCCGTTGGAACGAAACAAAATTCTGATGTAGATCTCCGCGCGCGGTATGTCACAGGTAGCCGGGGCGTCTGAAATCAAAAAATTGAGTTGACGTTAGCAAAGTATATGAGATTCTTTAGGAATTGTACTTCACTTAAGTTATTTGGACCATAGGAAACAAAATGAAAAAAAATAGAAAAAAATAGGGTTTTTGTCATCAATTTTTCGACTTCGTCGGCCAAGTAAAAATATTTATAGTTGATGGATCGCAATAAAAGTAGTACAACTCCTAGACAATTTAGTTAGCTTTGTCGGAAACAAAGAATCATGCCAATCAGTTCAGTAGATTTGAAGTTACCATACAGTGCGATTTAAAAAAAAAAAAAAAAAAGAGTCAATTTGAGAAAAACGCGTTTGAAGTTTTGACTACATATAAATGCAATATTATGCAACTTATGTTCATTCTGCTCTTCCAGGTCCATAAACTAGTCCTTCCTCTTCCTCATAGAGGGCGTTCTGCTCGATCTGGGCCATCCTGCGCTGCTCCAGAGCTGGTCGTACGGCCGGTGACAAGTGGTTTTTGGGCCGCTTGAATCCAGTGGTCGTCCAAATGCTTGGTGAACTGCATCGAATAGAGTCCCAGGGTGACGTCCATCATTGTCATGGTCTTTAGAATTGCTGAATACCCTTCGTTGAAGCTGCTCACTGCCAGGAAAGTCACAATCTCCACAGTTTTCGCACCAAAATGCAAATGCTTGGGGGCTAACTTCCAAACACACGTGTTCAAACTTTCTTTTGAATTTTGTGTGTTTCCTCCCAAGAACCAGTGCACTAACTTTTCCTCTGAAAGGGCCTCGTAGATCGGATGACTCATTTTTTGAACTTATTTGGGGAGCGGCTGGTCATGTTGATATTCATCCAGATGTCCAGTAGCTTCTGCATTGCACCACTTACCCCAATTAGTTTCCCCAGCTGGACAGTTTTGGTGTTGTGTGTGGTCATCCATTGGACACTTGTGGAAATATGTTGCCCAAATTGCCTACTTCACCTGTTCCACCGAAATGGATTGCTGTCGTATTGCCAAGCTGTAGTATGTTGTAAGCTCCTTGATCAGTTTATCAGTAAACTTCCCTTGTCTTTTTCCTCCGATGCCTTTGTTTTGTTTCTTCGCATTTCTAAGCCGCATGCCATGTCTATTCTTTTCTCTACGTGTCCTACGCATTCTTTCTTCTCGATGATCACATCTGGGTACAGGTTCAAATCAACGAGGCCTTTGAAACTTTTTGTATCGCCGTCCCCAATATAGTACTTGTACTTCATGCCAAATAACTCTTCCGAACGACAAAACATCTCCTTCACAACGTCGACCTCCATTTTGCCCGCACTTCCGGAATGATTTGCGCTGCATTGTTCTTCATGAGACTCGTACCATTTTTCATACTCCGCAGGATGTAGTGATGTTCTCTCATCACAACAACTCTGACAGAATGATGACTTTACTTGAAAATCTAATACTTTCTTGGAATATTTTCCGATTAGCGATGTTATTCTGAGCAATGAGGAAGCCACACTTCTTCCATGATCCATTGCCTGAGACTGATAAATGCGTTCGGTCTTGACCCGTTTGTCTGTTTAGTTCAACTTCCTCAGATACTGCTCTTGTCCGAACGACCTCAAATACAGCCTTCGCAGCAACGTACAGATTTTCCAGGCAATTGTAGTACAGAGTAGTAGAGAAGCCAACTGACACATCCATGAGCCCACAAAATAAGCTCACACTGCACATACGTTGTCCTAACAGACTCATAACGAATGTAAAGCGATGATTAATGTCATGCAACTGGTTCACCATCAGAGATGATTTGACATGATGTACGGAACACTTGCATCGTATAGTCAGCTTTAAACCAAGGCCTCGTTCACTGGTCCGGGTCAATTTGATGTCACTGTTGCAGGTCTTGCACTTTAATATTGTTGATAAAAAGTTGAAGACTGCCAAAAAGTCCAGCATCACATAGGAAAATCCGGGATGAATCTCAATGTGATCGTACTCAGTGAATTTCAGCTTTTTCGTGGATGTGCTCACGAACATAGTCTTGTGCTCAGCTGTGTGCTGGTTCCCTTTGAATTTCCTCAGCCTCTCAATCAAGCAACAGTCTCTCCCAGGTTTTTGTGGCATTTTTGTCGCACTTGTCGCACATGTGCTTGTTTACAGCCTGGGAACACAGACTAAACTGATCCAAGATGCGAATCTTATGCTGGAATCTATATCGCATTATTTACCGACGGTTGGTAAATGAAGTAGACACGAAGTGCCATCTAGCGATCGCTCGAGTCAGTTTCAGTCATGGCAAGAACATAGAATAATTTTTTGCAGCTACAAAGTCGAAATCCCCCCCCCCCCCCCCCCCAAAAAAAAAAAAAAAAAAAAAAAAAAAAAAAAAAAAAAAAAAAAAAAAAAAAAACTGGTGTGTGAAAAAGGCCAATTTCAGGCAGGTGCATTTTTTCATTCAACCACGAACAACAAACATTTCCATTCTGTATTTGAAAAAACCATTTCAGGGGTGGATTCTAAACACTTTTATGGGTCCAAAAATGCAATTGAAAAAAATTGATTTTTTGTAACAAAAGATAGTAAACCTCCCCGTAAGGAGATCTTTAGTGCGGTTGGCCATGTGTGGTCAGGCATTGTTGTGTAAAAACAAAATTTTGGACATCAGCTTTCCTCGACGTTTGTTTGGAACTGTTCTTCTAAGGTTGTGCAAAGTTTGACAGTACCGATCAGAATTCATGGTTGCTCCACGTTTGAGAAAATCAATAAGAAGCACACCTTGCCTATCCCAAACCACTGTCACCATCAACTTCCTTGCTGACAAGGTTTGCAAACATTTTCTTGGTTTTTGGAGGACCTTGTGTGCTCCACTCCATGGACTGTAATTTTGTCTCGCAATTGACGTGTTTCACCCAAGTCTCATCACTGGTTATGATTCGATCCAGTAATGAATCACCATGTTTGTGGTAGGCCTCCAGAAACGTCAATGTTGCCCCCATTTGCTGTTCTTTATGGTGCTCTGTAAGTATTTTGGGCACCCATGACGCACAAAATTTGTGGTAGCCTAGCTTTTGAGGACAATTTCAAACAACAAAGTCTGTGAAACTTGTGGAAAAGAAGGCGAAGGCTTCATTATTTTGAAGCAATGGTTTTCACAAATCGTTTCATCAGCTTTAGCAACAAGATCGTCAGTCACAGTGCTCAGGTGTCCATTCTTCTCTTCGTCATGAACGTTGGTTTGTTCATTTTTAAACCAAATGCACAATTTCTGGACAGAACATTCACTCATTACATTGTTTCCATACACTTCACACAGCTTACGATAAATTTCTATAGGTTTTAGGTTTTTTGCCAACAAAAACCATATCACAGATCTTACCTCACAAATGGCGGGATTTTCAATTGCAGCACACATTTCAAATTCAAATATTGAAAAACCCCATGTGCTGAGATGTTCCTGCTGTCACGGATGGATGCCGACTGAGCTGCTGAACACGCACATACCAAAATATACACGATCGGCAGATGCCTAGCATTGTCAGATGAAAACATTCTCTACTTTTTGAATAGCCCTCGTAATTAAACTGATGGCATTCAGAGTGCTGCATTGTGGGCTGTACAAATTGCAGGATGCTGAAATGTTGTAGGTATGTTCATTAATTGGGGCACTCGCGGATTATGCTGAAAAAAATAATAGCCTCACTTTCTGCCAACAGATGAAAATATGGCATTGTAAGCAATCAACATGTGGTGTGGGTGCAGAAAAGGGGAGGAATGATCAAACACATGAAAACAGTGGGTCTGGCTTGTTTATTAGCATATGGTCAGAAGTTACATGTGATCAATATGGTCTCCTGATGCAGCAACATGCTGCAGCTGTATCATGGCATAGTAGGCAGTTGCTCACAGCAAATCCGGTGTAATGAGAGTGATAGGTCATTGTACATCATCCTTGGATCAGGAAGAGTCCAGATACAACCCTGGTATACATGATTTTTCAGATATCCCTACAACTAGAAGTCACATAGCTAATGGCCTTGCCGCAGTGGTAACACCGGTTCCCATCAGATCACCAAAGTTAAGTGCTGTTGCGCTGGGCTAGCACTTGGATGGGTTACCATCTGGTCTGCCAAATGCTGTTGGCAAGTGGCGTGCACCCAGCCCTTGTGAGGCAAACTGAGGAGGTACTTGATTGAGAAGTAGCAGCTCTGGTCTTTTAAACTGACATATGGCTGGGAGAGCGGTGTGCTGACCACATGCCTCTCCATATCCGCATCCAGTGATGCCTGGGGGCTGAGGATGACATGGTAGCCAGTCGGTACCACTAGGCCTTCCAAGGCCTATTGAGACGGAGTTTAGTCTTTTTAGTTTTAGAAGTCACATAGATTTAGTTCAAGGGAATCTGGAAAGCCACATATCATTAAATTACCTGGAGAAAATGCAGTCATTACTGAAGATTTATTGAAGCAAGTTTTTCACCTGGTAAGTGACATGTAATGTTTCCCCATCTTGCATGAAAATAGTGGTATGGACACAGTTGCATTCTTGTGAAGCTGGAATCATATGTTGCACAAAGAAGTTCTTATAATGTGCAGATGTGTCTGTATACTTAACAGGGCCGTGATTTGTCACCTCCTCAAGGAAAAACAGACTGAGAAGGAAGGGATTTGTGAAACCATACCACAGTCACGTAGGCTGAGTGCAGTGGATGTTCCTGCATAACATGGAGCAGATTAGAACCCCATACATGACAGTTCTGTGAATTCATGGCACCATGCAGAGATAAATGTGCCACATAAGTTCAAAGAATATTTTCCAGCCACATATCATCCATTTCATTGTGTGCCAAGAAAAGTCATGGCATTGTAGCCTATTTTGGGGCTTCATTTCATGCACATTCTGAAGGGATACCAGTGTAAAGAACACTGTAAAATCTTTTGAACTGTTGACCAGAGGAGATAAGAGTTCCTATGATGCAGCTCGAGTACTGGCTGCAGAATTTCAGGCATGTGCTGCACAGTCAGTTATAACTACAGCAGCTTCAACAACAACTGCATGGGAATGAGGTTCATCTCTCTCTCTGTTGCATCACCTAATTTAACTGTTTCTTTAAATTTCTTGTCATAGTTTTTAGCTCTTTAATTGACATGGGGCCTCTTCTCAGCTGTTTCCATCAGAGATATTCTCTCAGTGCAGTACTGCCATTCAGATAAAACAACTTTACCAACAGTGCACAGTCTTTCTTCTCAACAGCCATTCCATTTCATATGGAGAACTTCACCCTTCTTAACCCTTTACACCAACAGTCACTACACATAAGAAATCAACATGCATCACCGAGCGACAAACAACGTGCTGGGGTCAAATCAGGAAACAGTCCACATTCTGACTGCTTACAGCACCATACTTTCATCTGGCAGCAGAAAGTGGAACTATTTTTTTCCAGCTTATTCCATGAGTACACTGATTAAGGAGCATAACTATGATGTATCAGCATCCTGCAAAATATACAGTCCACACTGCAGCAGTTGGAACATGGCCAGTTTGATTATAACCTGCCAGTATCTCGTACGCCTATTAAATTTCATCTCATAATTGCTGTGAGTTGCGAGTCAGCTGATCTTCATCACTATGAAAATTTACTTTGTGAAGCTGCATTTGCAGCAGCTACTGCTACTCATAATAATGGCTTCCCATAGTCATTTCAGTAGGATTACTTTGGTTTCAATGTAATTATTTTCATTTTTTCTTACTCCTTTGATATTTAGATTCTTGATCTGTGGTCCTGAAATGTTTATCTGTTTGTTTCCAACCTTTGCTTTTGTTCTGTCTCTTTCACTTCATGCTTTAACACCCTTTTTTGAAACCAGAAATTACAGGAAGCTGAAGGCACTATTTTTGTTAGTGCTGTAGCCCTAATCATATTGTCCAGATTTTCAAGTGGAATATCCAGTGTTTTGTATCTGTTATGGCCATTATATATTGTGTGATGTGCAACTTTTTGGTTGAATGACAAGGACACATTAGTGCTCAAAATGCCAAACCAGTATTTTACTTCCATCTTCTGTTTTGAGTATCTAATCACTATTGATGATGTTTAAATATGACCTTGACACTAAGCAACAAAGCGAGCAGTGAAAACACACAATGCCACCACTGTCAAATACCTGAAAGAGCAGGTATTGTTGGCAAAATTATTTTGAATATTTTTTTGTAATTCTCCGGGGGTTCTGTTGACAGATAATGCTTATAAGGGCCAGAATACTAGGCTACCTAGACCTTCTGACAACATTCCAGGAGACTTTCAAAGCAAGTATGCAGGGGGAATCTGCCCAAAGAATTTTGTTTGTTGCCTAACAGCAGCACATGGTTCGCAGTTGACAGTCACACATGTAGCTTCTTTGGGTAAAGAACTTTGTCCAAACCATCACTCTGGTATCCAGTCACAGCTTCCTCTTCCCTTGCTCAGAGATACAGTTGGCACTTCCAGAATGACAAAAAGAATGTAGCTGAGTGGAAAATAGAAAATATGAGAAGTTCTGTTGTTTTTTAATTTAATAAAGGAACTTTTTAATTATATAATGCACAAATTAATGCCCTTTCCATTGGAAAAAAGTGAGGCAGAAACACAAAAAAATGCTGTCTACTTTTTTAGTGATACTGTTTAGGTGTAGACACTATGTGAAGAAAAACCTCATGTAAGTACAGTAGTTAAATCTCAGAAAATTTACTGTGAAAGTAGTTGAAAATTGACAAAAATGGTCGAAATTTTTACGTATGCAACTGAAAATAAAAACACAGATTTGTGTATGATATGAAAGAGAAACATTCTGTTAATGAATCCATTTGAAGATGACACTTGGGCACCTCCTTAAACAGGTACATGTGTACAGAAAATCACATAGTATAATGATCTGAAATAGTATTGTATTCCTTCTTAAGGTAGGCCTTGGAATAAATTTGAGCCCAATAGATGAAAATTTAATGGAAAAGTTTATATTTCAAATACATTTTTACTAACTAGGACAATATTTGATGCTGAAGTCAGTGGCGGGAAATAGCCACATATTTGCAATTATCTTGCAAATGGCTCATTTGCTGATACATGTTTACCAGAATGTTTTTGCTTCTATTATCATACACTTTCACCCATGTCAGTTTTTGCCACTAATTATGGTATGAAACACCCTGACTCCAAATTTTACTCTGTCAGCTTAGTACCCCAAGTAGCTGCTTGTATCACTTGGGCCTTGAACTGGTTCTGCTTGTCAACATATTCCTCCAGAACCTCAAACCATCTCTCTCATTCACTTCAACTGGTTTTCTTCAGCCCAGCAAGCCACCTTCCTCTATGTAGACCTCCCCCTCAAGGATGGCTACATCTGTACCTTGATCCACATAAAACCTGCAAACCATTAACAATACCTCCAGTTTGATACTACCATCCGTTCTACACCAAGAAGTCCCTTCCATGCAGCCTAACCATTCTCGGTTGTCACATCTGTTGTGATGAACAGCCCCTCTCCATAAATGTCAAGTGTCTCACTGAGACCTTCACAGACCAAAATGGCCCCCACTCCTCTCCCCGTCCCCACCTTGTTCAGAAACAGAGCTACCATGGTTTGTCTTTCCAGTCACCTGTCTTCTCCGACATACTCGCTGTTCATCCACGAAGGAGAATCCATCTCATGGCTCAGAACAACCCAGGACTGGAGCAACTGAATCACATCCTCAGCCAGGGGTTTTACTACCTCTTTTTGTGCCCTTAAATGAAAAATACCTTCTCTACCTCTCCCATGGTGGTATTCTGTTGTCCACTGAACCTACACAGTATCCTTGTCCATCTATATTCTACTCCTGCTCTTGATCCCTTGCTCCATTTCTCATATTCCTGCAATAGATCTAGATGCAAGATCTGTCCCATACATTTTCCCACTACTACCTACCATAGACTTGTAACAGTCATCTCCTATCCAATCAAAGACAGAGCAATCTGTGAAAGCAGCCGTGTGAACTACTAACTTAACTGCAAACACTGTGCAGTATTCTATGTGGCCGTAACAAGAAACAAGCTGTCTGTATGTGTGAATGGCCATTGCCAAACTGTGGCCAAGAGACTGCTGAAATACCCAGTTTCAGAGTATGCCACCCACCATAATGTGCTTGACTTCAGTGCCTGCTTCACAGCTTGTGTTACCTGGGTTCTTCCCACCAACACCAGATTTTTTTTTTGAAGTGCACAGGGCCGCGTGGGATTAGCTGAGCAGTCTAAGGCGCTGCAGTCATGGTCTGTGCGGCTGGTCCCGGCGGAGGTTCGAGTCCTCCCTCGGGCATGGGTGTGTGTGCTTGTCCTTAGGATAATTTAGGTTAAGTAGTGTGTAAGCTTAGGGATTGATGGCCTTAACAGTTAAATCCCATAAGATTTCACAGACATTTGAACATTTTTGAACTGCACCGGTAGGAACTCTCCCTGTAACATATACTTCATTCACATAACCCCATGACTACAACCTCTGATAGCTTGTCTTCCGCCTGTCTCTATCCTCTTCCCTACTCCCATTCCTGCCTCACACACATGATCTACACTCCCAGTGCGTCTGTATAGTCCCTTCTCCTTCTTTGTTTCTCTCATCTCCCTCTTCTGCACCCACAGCACAGCCTCCCATTGCTGCACCTAGCTGCCCACTGTCCTGTCCCCATCACACCACTGCATGCTCTCACAGATAGCACCATCTTCTTGGACCCCTATCCTGCTATCTCTCCTCCTCCCCAAACCGTACCTCTTATGTACCCCCACTACCTACCCCAGAAAATATCACTACTTATCACAGTTGCAGTTACATTTGGGCATTAGTCCCCAAATATGACAATGGCCATGTGTGTGTAAGTTGTGCATATGTTAATTTTTGTGAGTTTGGCTTTGTCTACTTCTGCTGAAGTAGTAAGTCCGAAAATTGAATAATATCTACCAGTCCTTTTCTGTGTGCCTTTCTGACACTTAAAAGTCTCTTTTATGTGAAGATTAGCCATCTAGCCTTTACATATCAGATATTTGCTAGGCCAGTAGAATTTATGTTCAGAACAGTAGCAACATGAGAGAATATGTTGGAAAGCAAGTTCCCTCTCCAGAGTATAGCAAACAAAGTGTTTTGTGACAAAGTCCAAATGTATAGCAAACACTCAGGGCTCTTGAATCATGCTGTAGAGGATGTACAACTAGGTACTATACACCTGAAAAAAAAAAAAAAAAAAAAAAAAAAAAACTGAAATATCCATTTATAATTCTACCTGTTTGGTAATGGTCATCCCTATATAGAATGCTATGCAGTGAACAGTCGTTAGCTGGTAAACAATGATAATATTTTCAAATGTTGCCCAGCTTTTGATGTTTGCTGGTAGTTCAGTTGCAGCAGTTGGGAGTATTCAGGTGCACGGGCATTTTGCACAGAGTGAATGGTTGCAGGGGTAGGAATCTTGGGTAGGGATGGCCCTCTGGAAATGTCATAGAATTTGACAAGATTGTTAAGAGGGACAGGAAGGTAACGTGAGGCTGTAGTGGTTATATGGAGAGGGTATCAGGAAAAGATGATCTCATTTCAGGGATTAACTTGAGAAAGTTATACCTCAGGCACAGTAGTCTGTTGGTACTTGGTGGTTGGGGGTAGTGAGGGCGAGTGGCAGGGGGGCATTAACCTTTTTCAAAATAGGAGCTATGCTTGGAGTACTATGAGAGAAAATTGCTAAGGAGATTTGTTTGTAGACAGGGCCACCATGATAGTTGTGGGTGCTTACTGTAGCTGAGTGTTATGCCATACATGTATTAACCATGAAACATGAACCACTCCTCCTCCCTGCTGTGGCATTTGATTGTAGCATGGATGTGGCAGACAGGCCTCATCAGCTCCTGGATACTTCAACATACAGAACTTCTTCTCATGACAACATTCCTTCCGTGCAGTTTGATCTGCAGAAAATCAGAAAAATCCGAGATGTCCCCCTCACAAGATCTCACAACTGCTTACAATTACTTACTCCTCCTGATCTGAAACCCTAACTTTTTACTTCCTACTGTGGCAATAGACATTGTAGACATCCCAGTTTAGCAGACTCCTATGCACCAACTTTCATCTTTGCACTCCTTCCCCCTAACAATAGGTGCTTCCCTCTTAACATAGTGTCTAAGTGAAGTACTCCTATCCTTTTCCAGCCTCAGCTTACCAATTACTCTTTCCTTCCCTTTGTTCCAAAATCTAGAAGTCCAATGTTATATTTTAAATGCTTCTCTCAGCAACACTGAGAATTCCTCCTCTTGGGGATAAGCTCTGGATGGTCATATGTGATTTTTGAAGAAATTTTTGCATTTGTGCCTCTGATATACTGTGCCATTTGAACTACACTGAAGGTTTTTTCTTTTTTTTTTCATTTTTATCCTTGCAATTATGTATCCATTTATGTTTCTAGTCCTTTAGCCTACAAACATGATTAAGATATGAGATATACCACATAATAATTGTTTCCTGGTGGCAGTTCTCCTATATAGTCCCGTTAGCATTGTATATTCTTGTTGCTGACTTATTTGGATCTCCATAATTCCTAAAAACACTTCTCTCATACTGAGGGAAGCTGACTAAGTTTTTGCTCTTGGCCTCTTATAGCCATCCATGGAATCATTCAAAATTTTATCAGTAGTTACCAAAATATGGTTATTGCGTCTAGAAGTCTTACCTACAGAAGAGACAGTGTGCTGTTTAGCATTGTAGGATGTATCGCCTAGGTGATTAGTTGGAGAATCTAAATGGTGATGAAGGTTCATGGGACCATTATTAAATTGGCATCTAAATTGGAGAGAACAATTTGTTTCACACCTGGCCAAGAGGCAAATGCAAATGACCAACATTTCATTTATTTACACGTCAAGTTCTGTAGGACCAAATTGAGGAGCAAATCTCCAAGGTCATGGAATGTGTCAGTACAAGAAACTACAACATAAAAGTAATAACAGATAAAAATAAAATGTTTATGAACCCAAAAAAAGTCAGTCCATAAGTTTAAGTCAATGCAATCAACAATACAAGAAGAATCAACTTAATTTTTCAAAGAACTCCTCGACAGAATAGAAGGAATGACCCACGAGGAAACTTTTCAGTTTCGATTTGAAGCACATGGATTACTGCTAAGATTTTTGAATTCGAGTGGTAACTTATTGAAAATGGATACAGCAGTATACTTCACACATTTCTGCACAAGAGTTAAGAAAGTCCGATCCAAATGCAGGTTTGATTTCTGCCAAGTATTAACTGAGTGAAAGCTGCTTATTTTTGGGAGTAAGCTAACATTGTTATCAAGAAATGACAGTAAGTAATATATATATTGAGAGGCCAATGTCAAAATACCCAGACTCGTGAACAGGGGTCAACTAGAGGTTTGTGAGCTTACACCACTTATTGCCCGAACCACCCATTTCTGAGCCAAAAATATCCTTTTACAATGGCAAGAGTTACCCCAAAATATAAATCATATGACATAAGCAAATGAAAATAAGCAAAGTAGACTAATTTTCATGTCAAATGATCACTCACTTCAGATACCATTCGAATAGTAAAAATGGCAGCATTAAGTCTTTAAACAAGATCCTGAAAGTGGGCTTTCCACAACAGCATACTATCTATCTGAACACCTAGAAATTTGAACTGTAAGTTTCACTAATCATACGCCCATTCTATGAAATTAAAACATGAGGTTTTGTTGAATTGTGTGTTAGAAACTGTAAAAACTGAGTGTTACTGTGATTTAGCGTTAGTTTATTTTCTACAAGCCATGAAATACACTATTTGAAACCGAGCCAATGTTGCACACAACATCCTTTATTGCCAAGCTAGTCTCATCAGCAAACAGAAATATTTTAGTGTTACTCAAAATACTAGAGGGGGTATCATTTATATAAATAAGGAACAGGAGTGGCCCCAACACTGATCCCTGGGGCACCCCCCACTTGACTGTAACCCACTCAGACCCCACATCACAGTCATTCTCGATGTTGTGTCTGTTGCTGTCTGCTGCTAAAGTAGGAGGTGAACCAGTTGTGAGCTACTTCTTGTATTCCGTAATGGTCCAACTTTTGGAGCAATATTTTGTGATTGACACAATCAAATGCCTTAGTTAAATCACAAGATATGCCTAGCATTCGAAACCTTTTGTTTAACCTATCCAGTATCTCACAGAGAAAAGAGAGTACCGTATTTACTCGAATCCAAGCCGCACTTTTTTTCCAGTTTTTGTAAACCAAAAAACCGCCTGTGGCTTAGAATCGAGTGCAAAGTAAGCGGAAGTTCTGAAAAATGTTGGTAGGTGCCGCCACAACTAACTTCTGCCGTCGAATATATGTAGCGATTCACATGCATGCTTTTCAGGCACAAAGATAAATACTGGAGCCAAAACCTCTGCGTCAGTAAATAAATAAAAAAAAGGTGGAAGACGAAATTTTTTCTCCGCCCCGAGTTTCGACCACTGCATTTTCATACATTATCCAACGAAGTAAATACAAATTCCGTATTGTTCATCTTCGAATGTAGCAACATTTCAATGTACTGTACTACAAAAATCCGACTGGCAAGACTGTTTGGGATGTTTGTCAATATGGCCAATTCTACGTTCTGAATTTTTTCTACCTATGAGAATTGTGAATCACATGCAGTATTCTCTTCACCATAAGAATAATACGTATATAAACATTTTGCCATGTATTCTTTCGTGTTTGCTGGTATCTCATTTAAATCCTGTCTGCTTAATAAACTACGAAACTAGAGTGAGACAACAGCAAACGCTGAAGAATATACATATCATTTCATGTTTATATTCGTATTATTCTTATGCCTAATAGTGATACAGTCAGAAATGAAGCACGTCAATTGACTAGATTTTTAAATCTAAGATGACTAATTTCTGTGCAGAATGTTATGTACTAAAGACGTCTGCAAAGATTTTCAAACAGAGAAAAATTTTCGCTAAACTCTCGTTCAGAACATCTTCTATCATACGCAGTCTATTATTTGGTTCTTGTTGATCGTCAAAGAAAGCAGCAGTGTTAGTAACAACAAATAGCAGTCTCTTGCCATTGTTTCGCTAATGAGACGATTCCTCTCTTTTTCTTTTTTTAATTGTAAGCGGCGGTAGTGCGCACAAAAGCAAGCCACGCCGCGAGCGGCGACAGGCCGTAAACACTGATTATCAGAATGTGACAAACAGTGCATGACACAGTACAGTAATGCATTTTCAGCTTAGAGTGACGTAAACACCTATAACAAAGAGAACGACACTTATCAGATCAAAGAAAAATAAGCAATCGATCCAAACCAGACGAAGCACGTGAAAAAGGAAGGGTACCCGTATAAATATGGACGGAGCGCCTGACGCATAGCAATGGCTACCTGGTAAAGCCTAACTGCTAAGCTTACTACGCGAACCAAACTACTGTAGCTGTATCGTCATTCATTCGACCTACATTGTGTCTCATATTACAATGGACCAACTTTGTTTCGATTTGGAGGTGCGGCCTAAAACTTTATTCTCCCCTTGAATTTCGAGTCTCATATTTCAGGTGCGGCTTAGATTCGGGAAAATTTTTTTTCCTTGATTTCGAGTCTCATTTTTCAGGTGCGGCTTAGATTTGAGTGCGGCTTAGATTCGAGTAAATACGGTATAGCATTTTCAGTTGTTAAATGACGTCTGAAGCTGAACTGTACATTTGATAGCAAATCGTGTGATATAAAATCAATAACTTTTGCAAACACTGATGGCATAGAAATAGGCCTAAAATTATCTACATTATCCCCTTCTCCCTTTTTATAAAGCGGCTTTACTACTGAGTATTTTAATCATTGAGGAAACTGACCATTCCTAAAGGAAAAATAACAAATATGGCTAAATACAGGGCTAACATGTGCAGCACAGTACTTTAATATTCTGCTAGGCACTCCATTATAACCACGAGAGTCCTTAGTCTTCAGTGATTGACTCAATTTCCCTCTTGTCTGTATCACAGAGGAGTATTTCAGACATCAATCTCAGAAAGGCATTTGCCAAGAATGTTATATGAGTCCCTGTACAAACTAAATTTTTATTTAATTCACCAACAATGCTCAGAAAATGATTGTTAAATACTGCACATATATCTGATTTATCAGTAACAGAAATATTTTTACTGTGAACTGACTTTGATTCGTCAACCTTTTGCTGCTGACCAGACACTTCCGTCACAACTGACCATATGGTTTTAATTTTATACTGTGAATTAGCTATTCTGTTTGCATACCACATACTCTTGCCTTCCTAATAACAGTTTTAAGCACCTTACAGTACCGTTTGTAATGGGCTACTGTAGCTTGATTGTGGCTACTTCTGACATTTGGATATAATTCCCACTTTGTGCTACATGATATCCTTATCCCACTAGTCAGCCACCCAGGCTGCCTGTTACTGCTTGTACCAAGTTTAGAACATTCTAATGGAAAGCAGCTCTCAAAGATCATGAGAAATGTGTTCAGGAAAGCATTGTATTTATCATTGATGTTATCGGCACTATAAACATCCTGCCACTCTTGTTCCTTGACAAGGTTTAAAAAACTCTCTGTTGCTGTTGGATTAACTTTCCTACATAGTTTGTAATTGAATGTGACATTTGTTTGAGCACTAAAGTCTTTTAGTGTTAAAATTTGTGCATTATGGTCTGAAAGGCAATCCACCCCTTCACTAACAGAATTCCCATCTAGTAATGAAGAATGAATAAAAGTATTGTCTATGACTGTGCTACTGTTCCCCTGCACACTAGTTGGAAAGAAACACAGTCTGCATCAGATCATATGAATTTAGGAGATCTACAAACATCCTTTTTCTTGCATCATCATATACAAAATTTATATTGAAGTCACCACATGTAACTAATTCCTGGTACTTCTTACAAAGTGAATCAAGAACCCTTTCTAGTTTTAGCAGAAATGCTCTGAAGTCAAAGTTAGGGGTCCTATAAACAACAACAATTAGAAGTTTAGTTTCACTAAATTCAACTACCCCTGCACAACATTCAGATATCTGTTCAGTTCATTGCTGTGACACATCTATGGACTTTCTGAATACCTCCTCTTCCTAGCTGCCTTCTTGCCAACTGCCATATCCCATTCCCCAACACCCTTCACCCTCCTCAACCTATCTAGTTCCTCCATTGCGCATTGTAACTGCACCGGAAGGGCACAAATCTTATGCACCTGCTCCTTTCAACTTATTTCTACTACAGATTCTATATTGCCAGGAGATGATCTCGCTAGAATGCCCACTGGCTTCCCCACTGCATTCCCCCCAATGAAAATACTTTGAACAAATCCCACACTGTAATCCACTACTCACAAACCTACGACAGAAGCCACACTTCTTACTCATGGTAAAATTTTACAGTTACCAAAAAAACTATATGTCTACATTACCAAAGTTCAGTTACACCAGTAGAACTATTTATAGAACTAACAATAGTGGTCTCGAAATTCCTTGTCTACTAAGGAAGCAACTACTTGTATTAATACTACTACACCACAGCTAATACCAATACCAACAAAACTTCACGAAAGTATTAGCTAAAACCAAAAATTAAAATGGCCACTGGAATATTCAACAAAGTTAAAACACTGACTGAAAGTTTTACTGAAATATTTCACTAGAAACAATAAGAAATGCTGAAAATTAAAGCATGAAATTTACTAAATGACTTCAATGCACAGAAAACTCCAAAAAACACAGTGAGCGTATGTTTCCAAAAGTTTATTAAATCGTTATTTTGCCACAAACAGCACGAAACACTGCTGAAAACTATTAAATTTAATAACTGTATAACTGTGCACAAATAACTTTGCCAGTATATTTGCTTTATAATCGCTACAGCTGCACTGCATGCTGCAAAATGTAAACACGATACTGAGGTGTGAGGCTTAGAAGAACGACGTAAGCACACTCATGGATAACAGACCACTTGACACAATAACACAGGAAGAAAGACTTATATTAATAAAAATCCAGTAATAAGTTACTTTTACAACAAATATTAACAGAAATAAACTTTAAAATAAGTAACTGAAGACTAAAACCTTATAAAATATTGATGAGCAGTTTCAGCAGCAGTCCAACAC
Organism: Schistocerca cancellata; assembly: GCF_023864275.1. NCBI lineage: Eukaryota > Metazoa > Arthropoda > Insecta > Orthoptera > Acrididae > Schistocerca > Schistocerca cancellata. Next base: position 305,842,467 of record NC_064626.1, read on the forward strand.
ATGTGACGTCACACCAAAGAAGCATATGGTCATTTGTCCACTGAACGGATTGCAGAAATCGAATGAGAACTATCAGAATAGTTCAAACTACAAAAAAGAACCTGAATCAGCAACTGATGTACTCCAGCTTTTGGCCAAATAGAGTAGGCCAAAAGATAATGCCTGTCATTTGCATACCATTTCAATACAGGAATGTGAGGAAATTCAGTCATCAGTGACTGAACGCAAATCTACAAACTCAATTTTTCCAATATTGATATTAGTCGGTGTTACAGTCCTGTATTACAATATGCTATGGGCATTTTCAGCAACCACAACTGCATATTACCGTGGAATGCTGTGTGTTTTAGAGATCAGAAATTGTGCTTTAAATGCATTCTTTACACCAATCACAAATTTTGTCCAAGTCATCTCGTATCCTCCTACAGTCACTCAATGATGACACCTTCCCGTGCACCACAGCATCATCAGCAAACAGCCGCACATTGCTATCCACCCTATCCAAAAGATCATTTATGTAGATAGAAAACAACAGCGGACCTACCACACTACCTGGGGGCACTTCAGATGATACCCTCACCTCCGATGAACACTCACCATCGAGGACAACGTACTGGGTTCTATTACTTAAGAAGTCTTTGAGCCACTCACATACTTGGGAACCAATCCCATATGCTCGTACCTTAGTTAGGAGTCTGCAGTGGGGGACTGAGTCAAATGCTTTCCGGAAGTCAAGGAATATGGCATCCGTCTGATACCCTTCATCCATGGTTCGCAAGATATCATGAAAAAAGGGCGAGTTGCCTTTCGCAGGAGCGATGCTTTCTAAAGCCGTGCTGATGCATGGACAGCAACTTCTCTGTCTCAAGGAAATTCATTATATTCGAACTGAGAATATGTTCAAGAATCCTGCAACAAACTGATGTTAAGGATATTGGTCTGTAATTTTGAGGATCCGTCCTTCTACCCTTCTTATATGCAGGCATCACCTGCGCTTTTTTCCAGTCACTCGGGACTTTACATTGGGCAAGAGATTCACGATAAATGCAAGCTAAGCAAGGAGCCAATGCAGTAGAGTACTCTCTGTAAAACCGAATTGGAATCCCATCAGGACCTGGTGATTTATTTATTTTCAATCCATTCAGCTGCTTCACAACCCCAGCAATACCAATTCTGGATGTGATGGCCCAGGAAATCTGCTTTTGAATTCGACTGATGGAGTAATTACATCCGGTGAAGGCTCAGATGAGAATGGTAGTGTGTTGCTGTAAAGATTCTGCACTGAACAAGCATGTTTACCTTGACTTCCAAGGCTTTATAGGAGGAAATGTTTGACATGGGAAGGATGGCAACTGTCAAAATGTAAGTACTGTTGTGTAGTTTTAATGTGAAAGGAAGTGTATACTGACACTTGGTGAGGGTGGGGTCAATATCAAGGGAAGTGACATGGGGTTATAAATAGGACCAAGGGAAATTTAATTTGGGGATGGCAAGAGATATAATATCAAAGGGCCTTTTGTGTTGGCGTGACTACCACAAAGTTATCGGTTAGGATGAATGTGCATAGACAGAGGGTATATGCTGGCAACACACAATATCCATTCTCTACACTATGCCAATTGTAACCTCGATGACTGTTTTACCACATATGCAGTGTGGACTATTCCCCCACAGATCGGTTGCTCAGAACTGTGCAGCTGGAAACTGGTGTCACAATACGTCCTTGTTTCTTGTCACCCACTTGGAATTAATTTATATTAATTTCTTTGGTCTCACCATTTCTTCTCAGTAACTATTCCTTTCTTCACTCCCTCTTGGTTTTCTATATCTTTTATATTGTGACCTGCCTATTTTTTCTGGCCCCCATCTCTACCACATAGAATGCACTTAGCTTTCTGCTCTTATTATTTTATTCAATTCAATTTCATTTTATTTTATTATTTTCCTGCAAATCATTTACATGATATAGGAATTGTCACAAATATAATTAACATGCAAGGTACATGTAACACAAGCATAACAACAGAATATCACTTTTATATATATATATATATATACCTAAAAACAAAGATGATGTGACTTACCAAATGAAAGTGGTGGCAGGTCGACAGACACAAACGAACACAAATTTTGTGTGTATGTTTGTGTTCGTTTGTGTCTGTCGACCTGCCACCACTTTCATTTGGTAAGTCACATCATCTTTGTTTTTAGGTATATTTTTCCTTCGTGGAATGTTTCCTTCTATTATAACCATATATATATATATATATATATATATATATATATAATAGAAGGAAACATTCCATGAAGGAAAAATATACCTAAAAACAAAGATGATGTGACTTACCAAATGAAAGTGCTGGCAGGTCGACAGACACACAAACGAACACAAACATACACACAAAATTCAAGCTTTCGCAACAAACTGTTGCCTCATCAGGAAAGAGGGAAGGAGAGGGAAAGACGAAAGGATGTGGGTTTTAAGGGAGAGTAAGTCTTTCCGCTCCCGGGACTGGAATGACTCCTTACCCTCTCCCTTAAAACCCACATCCTTTCGTCTTTCCCTCTCCTTCCCTCTTTCCTGATGAGGCAACAGTTTGTTGCGAAAGCTTGAATTTTGTGTGTATGTTTGTGTTCGTTTGTGTGTCTGTCGACCTGCCAGCACTTTCATTTGGTAAGTCACATCATCTTTGTTTTTAGGTATATTTTTTCCACGTGGAATGTTTCCTTCTATTATAACCATATCATATACATTTGTCAAATAGATAAGACAATAATTTTAGGACAATAATATTAAGACAATAATTTTACACACATTCAAGTAGTCATCTATGTCATAGAAACTTTTGCTTAAAAAGTATTCTTAAGCTCTGTTTTAAATTTTGTCATCTGTTATTTCCTTTATGTACACTGGCTGAGCATTGTAAAGTTTTATTCCAAAATAACTACGTTAACTCATGCATGATGTTTTGGCATTACTCTCTGTCTTGCATATTAGCGTATCTTCCACCTTTAACTTATCACATTTTCAAATCTCATCTGGTGCAGCTCCCAACGATCAGTCTTTCTTGCTCATCCCTTCCAGTAAGTCTCCTGTAACCATGGGGTCTAGGTGACTTTTACAAACTCCCCATTTCATAAACCTCACTATTTCATAAACCTCACCAGTTCTTTTCCTTCACTCCTCTTCCTTTCCCTTCAACTCTTCTGCAAGAAGAAGGCGCCACTGGCTCCAAATGCTTGCAGATTACAATACCTTTATATGATTTTTTCTGCTGCCAATTGGTGAATAGATTTTTCTCCACCCACTTACATTACATTGTGTTTTCTTATTCTGATAGAAGGTTCTAGCACATATGTATTTATATACATATAATAATAGGGACTTGCCCTGACTTCACATGGATAGCACTAAGTATCTATGAGTGAATGACTTGTCTGACTAAGCACTAATAAATTATGTATACAATCCTTTCTCATAAATTACTTTGCTTATTAGTAAAAAATGTATTGAAATGCATAAAGTAGTTCTTAAGATGGTCTTTCAAATGTAGATAAAAGGTGCAGTAGGGGACTTCGGTATATAATACTGTATTATATTATAACTTTCTAGTGTTTTTTTTTTGTTATATTGCAATAAATCATGCAATTCCATGTTTCAGGTTGCTTTCCTAATAGCTGACCGTGCAAAGCTCATGGAAGAAATAGAAGTTTTAAAAAAACTTGGATTTTCTAATGATGTCAATGGAGTTAGTAAGGATGGAGACCTTTTGTCTGAAATAATAAAAGTTTGTATCCACTTCATTTTTTTTTGTTTCATTATAATTTACATGTGTACCTGTATTCTGCAGGCAACCTGACAATGTGGCAGAAGACACTTCTGGTATCTCTATCCCCCCTCCCCTTGACTGTTCCATTCACAAATGGCACATGGGATAAAGTCACTCCCCCCTCCCCCTCTCTCTCCCTCCCCCTCTCTCCCTGCCCCCTCTCTCCCTGCCCCCTCTCTCCCTCCCCCTCTCTCCCTGCCCCCTCTCTCCCTCCCCCTCTCTCCCTCCCCCCTCTCCCCCTCCCCCTCTCTCCCTGCCCCCCTCTCCGTGCCACCCCTCTCCGTGCCCCCTCTCTCCCTCCCCCCTCTCCCTCCCCCCTCTCTCCCTCTCTCCCTCCTCTCTCTCACCCCTCTCTCCCTCCACCCTCTCTCGCCCCTCTATCCCTCCCTCCCTCTCTCTCTCCCCCTCCCTCCCCCTCCTTCCCCCTCCTCCTCCCCCTCTCCCTCCCCCTTCTCTCCCTCCCCCTCTCTCTCCCTCCCGCTCCCTCCCTCCCCCCTCTCCCCCTCTCTCCATCTCTCCCACTCCCCCTCTCTCCCACTCCCCACTCTCCCCCTCTCTCCATCCCCCTCCCTCCCTCCCCCTCCCACTCCCCCCTCCCACTCCCCCTCCCACTCCCCCTCTCCCACTCCCCCTCTCTCCCTCCCCCTCTATCCCTACCCCTCTCCCTCCCCCTCTCTCCCTCCCTCCCTCCCCCTCTCCCACCCCCTTTCTCCCTCTCCCCTCCCCATCTTCCCCTCCTCCCTCTCCCCTCCCCCCTCCCCCCTCTCCAATTCCCCTCCCCTCTCCCCCTCAACCTCTCCACTCCACCTCTTCCCTTCCCCCTCTTCCTCTCCCCCTCCCCCCTCCGCACCCCCTCCACTTCCCCTCCCTCTCTACTAACCCTCCCTCTCCGCCTCGGCCTCGGCCTCCACCTCATGTGAGGCAGCCCTGCTGCTGGGTGCAGGTATTTTTATGCAATACTATTTAGATGACTTGCATGTCAGTGATAATGAACAATGATGAAGATGACACAACAAAATGGTCCCTGAACAGAGAAAATCCCTGACCTGGCTGGGAATCAAACTCGGGCACCTTTGGTTAGCTATCTGCTGTGGTGACTGCACAGTCACACATAAGCTTCTAATAACAGGAATGCACTGTGGTGAAGCATCATCATACCCAAGAGCAAGAAAATTAATGTAACCATTTGATACCCCTTTAAGATGGGTCCAAAGGACTTGAAATGCACAATGTTACAAAACATAAATGAGAGTGTTAGTGACTGAAGATGGTGTTTAAGTATACTTTCAAATATTCAGTATGGTCGCACCTGCAACTGCAAAATATGGATAAAATTAAATTATAAATATGTTTTTCATTTATAGAATTGGATGATCTCATGTTGTAAAACATGTAACGAAAGAACTGACTCTCACACTGCTGGTGCGTCCAGTCTGTGTGTCACCTAGTTGAGTAATTGTTAGCTATAAACCTATAATATACCTCTATAAATGGTGGTGTTGGTTTCTAAGGAACAATTTGTACTTGGGCATTAACAGTGCCTCTTCCAGAAAATTTCATATTTCTTATAAAACCTCTCAGGCTTACACTAGGGTTTATACAATCACTCACTATGGCATAATAAACTATAAAATCTTTATCACATTCATCAGCTACATCATATCAGTTTCTTTCCAATAACATTTTTCTCTCTCCATTTCTTTCTCTCAGTATGTGTGATGTTTTGATCACATGTTTAAGATTTGTCACTACATCCTGGCAGGTAGATTTCTCTCTCTCTGTTTCTTTCTCTCAGTATGTGTGATGTTTTGATCACATGTTTAACATTTGTCACTACATCCTGGCAGCTAGTGAACCAGTCTTGAATATATTGCTAAATGAAGACAATTAGAACCAAACCATAACAATATTATTTTTGTCTTATGCAAAACTATCATTGAAGATATTCAGAGTGTTGGCATCTTTATTGAAGTAGTATCCTATGTAATATTTCAGATAGGAGGGCATACTGTTTATTCACTTCCCTGCAACTGGAAAAAATTCAGTATTCAGTTACTTAAGCCTTTATGTGGACGTTGTGGACCCTTTTCTCCTCATTTTGTCTTTTAACCTTCTTTACCATTTTATAAACACAACTTTTACCATTGTCTTTGTCACTTACGATTCTGATCAGACTAAACCAAGCAGAAAAAGTTCCTTTTTGTGTACTATATTAACTAATACAAATTATAGAGAGTACACTGAAGAAATTGGTACACAGTCCATCAAAATGGGGGGAAAAACACTGGGATGCTTACCAGTTTACTACATTCATCTGTAACTGTGCTGCCGCAATACATCTGATTATGTATTGATGTCAAAGTGACAAATGGCCTTCTGCCAAATATCTCTCACTGCCACTGAAAAATCCTGCAGCTCGAAGGCAGCAGCTAACTTTCTTATGCTGACATTGTAAGATTAAATGTGCATTATGAATCTATCGAATATGACCCACCTCGATAGCCGCACGAGTCAGCAGCTTCTTGTATTCAGGGAGGTATGGTGGCTCCAGACTGAATCCATCCAGTGGATTACTGATGAAGGCTGTTGTGCTGCCCAGCCTGGATGTGGTTTTTAGGGGATTTTTCCGTATCTTATTAGGTGAATACTGGGTTGATACCTACATCTTGCCTCAGTTACATGATTCACAAACATTGGTTTACCTGGGATAACATTAGATACAAACAGATGGGGTACACAGATTCCATTCTGGATGGGGGGAGGGTATGGGTGAGGAGTGAGGAATGACATGAAGGACATCCAGCCACCCTATACTACTAAACATTGCCAAATCAGATTAACATGCCAAACCCTGTGAAGATGTGGGATAAGACCAGGACAAAGAAAAAGAAGCATCTATCTGAATCTACTTACAGTGGATGTTACATCATACACAGAAGATATGAACAGTTCTTTATTGTTCCAGTTGTCCAAACCGTTCACTGGATATGCAGAAATTATACTTCTCTTAAACTGGATACCCATTGTCTTCATTCCTGCCAATAATTTCCTCTGACTGTATTTAAAGATCATTATAGCTATAAGCGAAGTTGTATGTGAACAGATAGTATTGATCTTATGTTGTAATTTTTATTATTTGAAGGAAGTAGGTTGGATGCAGTGAATGGTAAACACAAATGTACTTCACCTGCAGTTGATTTATGTTGTTAAAAAGATCAGAAATGATAATTAAGTTATAATATGACCACTTTATCATTTGCATTTATTTTTCTTAGCATTCTGGCACTAAAACAAGACTACTGTGAAATGGATAAAGATGACTGAGATTTATCTATATGCACTTTTGACAAAGAAACATATATGGTACAATACATATTTTGTTTAAAGTTAGCATAGAACTGGGTACTTCATGTTTTTATTACTGATATCAGTCATTTTTACCTTGAGTAAAATAAGTAGAAATGATGCAATAAATCCAAAGAGATTATACAAAAGTAGAAATGCTGGATTCATGTTTGGAAGGAGCAGGAATCATAACTACAACTGATATTTGCCCTGCAGGTATTTATTAATACCTGAGGTGAGGACCAAAATGAATTGTACAATACTGTTGTGGCCTTCATTTCATATGCTGTGTGCTTTATCTGTAATCTGCTGCTATTTTCATCACTCTTTAATGCCACCCACCATTTCTTCTTCTTCTTCCTCTCCTCGCACTCCATCTGATCTTTCCTTCGGTGACTTAATTGCAGGCAATTTCTTTGATGTGCATGTCATGTATTCCATTCTTATCTTTTATACTAGTTCGCTTTTCTCTTATGTTATTGGAACGGACCTATGTCTTCATTTATCATTTTGCCAGTCCAGTTCTTTTCATCATTTTTCTCCACATCCACATTAAAAAAATTCCAAATATTTTCCATTACCTTTTCAGAAGATACTTTACTCATAGGTATCTTACTACCAAAGACCTTATGTTTTCTGTCACAAAGCTATTTTCATGTCTAAAAGATTTTACTTGCCCCAGAGTCTTTTTTTTTTTCAATGGTATTTTCACCTTCATTTCAGCTGATTCATTGGTCTTTCTTACATTTACCCTAATTCCTTACTCTTTTCCCACTTTTAAGATCCTCTGCATCATAAATAACAGTTCTTCTTTTCATTCAGCCAACGCAACTTGATCATATATATTCTTGATTACCATTGTCCCTTCTTCTCCTCCTATTATACATTTTGTTTTTAATGCTTTGTATGCTCAGCATGAAGCTTGAAAACTGTTGGTGACAAACAACTCCCTTCTATAACACCTCTTCAGATACCTGTCTCATCTGTCTCTTCATTGCCAACTGTCACTACCATTTTCTGTTTTGTGTAGAGTTCCTTTATGCATTTTCTGCTTTTTCCAGTCTACACCAACATCCTTTAAGGTCTTCAGGAGGATATTCTAGTACACTTTGGCAGAATCCTTTTTCCAGTCAAGAAAATATATGCATAACCCAGTTAACTTCTTGCACTTTTTGTCCTGTAATCCTCAAACATCCAGTAGTATATCATATTCCTGTTCTAAACCCAAACTGATGCTGTCCAGTGTTTTCTTCAATTTTTCTTTATAGTCTTCTGAGTAAAAGCCTGCACACAACATTTCAAGTGTGACTTGTGAAATTAATAGTCCTGTAATCTTTACATTCTGTGGCATTGTGTTTCTTTGGTGAAAGGACAAGTATAGTTTTACCTAGATCCTCTGGCCAAATGCCCTTGTGCATCTTCTTTCTTCACCTCAGAGACATGAATAATATGAAACTGAGTACATTCATAATACATTTTCACAAATAAACTGTTAGAATTATAGAGACGTAGCACATGTGTAAGCTGACTAGCATCCTATGAACACCCATTTAGCAATATAATGGGTGGTTATAATTATACTTTCCCTATTTAACATATTATAAAATGGAAACTAATTACCTTACGAGTACCAGACTTGGTAGCATTCATGTCAAGGACATGGGGAAAAGAAATAATGCAGAATCACTTCAATTGAAACACTTCCAATTTGCTGCTATGGTACATCATACCATTACACACTGGTACCATTACTGCTACAAAATGGGCTCAATATGGCACTCATCAGTGTCCAGAAGAGTCTGAAAGTGCAGGATTGCATTCTGCACAGCATAATGAAGCTTGACCGAAGGTATGCTGGCTACCTCTCTAGATATTCTGTGTGTGCTTCAGATCAGCACATACACTCCTGGAAATTGAAATAAGAACACCATGAATTCATTGTCCCAGGAAGGGGAAACTTTATTGACACATTCCTGGGGTCAGATACATCACATGATCACACTGACAGAACCACAGGCACATAGACACAGGCAACAGAGCATGCACAATGTCGGCACTAGTACAGTGTATATCCACCTTTCGCAGCAATGCAGGCTGCTATTCTCCCATGGAGACGATCGTAGAGATGCTGGATGTAGTCCTGTGGAACGGCTTGCCATGCCATTTCCACCTGGCGCCTCAGTTGGACCAGCGTTCGTGCTGGACGTGCAGACCGCGTGAGACGACGCTTCATCCAGTCCCAAACATGCTCAATGGGGGACAGATCCGGAGATCTTGCTGGCCAGGGTAGTTGACTTACACCTTCTAGAGCACGTTGGGTGGCACGGGATACATGCGGACGTGCATTGTCCTGTTGGAACAGCAAGTTCCCTTGCCGGTCTAGGAATGGTAGAATGATGGGTTCGATGACGGTTTGGATGTACCGTGCACTATTCAGTGTCCCCTCGACGATCACCAGTGGTGTACGGCCAGTGTAGGAGATCGCTCCCCACACCATGATGCCGGGTGTTGGCCCTGTGTGCCTCGGTCGTATGCAGTCCTGATTGTGGCGCTCACCTGCACGGCACCAAACACGCATACGACCATCATTGGCACCAAGGCAGAAGCGACTCTCATCGCTGAAGATGACACGTCTTCATTCGTCCCTCCATTCACGCCTGTCGCGACACCACTGGAGGCGGGCTGCACGATGTTGAGGCGTGAGCGGAAGACGGCCTAACGGTGTGCGGGACCGTAGCCCAGCTTCATGGAGACGGTTGCGAATGGTCCTCGCCGATACCCCAGGAGCAACAGTGTCCCTAATTTGCTGGGAAGTGGCGGTGCGGTCCCCTACGGCACTGCGTAGGATCCTACGGTCTTGGCGTGCATCCGTGCGTCGCTGCGGTCCGGTCCCAGGTCGACGGGCACGTGCACCTTCCGCCGACCACTGGCGACAACATCGATGTACTGTGGAGACCTCACGCCCCACGTGTTGAGCAATTCGGCGGTACGTCCACCCGGCCTCCCGCATGCCCACTATACGCCCTCGCTCAAAGTCCATCAACTGCACATACGGTTCACGTCCACACTGTCGCGGCATGCTACCAGTGTTAAAGACTGCGATGGAGCTCCGTATGCCACGGCAAACTGGCTGACACTGACGGCGGCGGTGCACAAATGCTGCGCAGCTAGCGCCATTCGACGGCCAACACCGCGGTTCCTGGTGTGTCCGCTGTGCCGTGCGTGTGATCATTGCTTGTACAGCCCTCTCGCAGTGTCCGGAGCAAGTATGGTGGGTCTGACACACCGGTGTCAATGTGTTCTTTTTTCCATTTCCAGGAGTGTATGTGAATACTCCCCTGGTAGACCCTGTTCTTCAGATAGCCACACATCCAGAAATCACAGGTTGTGAGATCAAGTGATCATGCTGGCCAAGCATTTGGAAATGATTGGCTGATAATTCGATCATTTCCAAATGTGTTTCAGAGAAGCAGGTGAACTTCACGAGTGATGTGCGATGGGGCCCCATCTTGCATGAAAACTGTATAGTTCAATGTGTCACTCTCCTGTAGGGTGGGTATGACACGCTGGTGAAGCATTGATGGCCAGTCACACTGCACATCTTTGGTCCTGGGGCACCAACCTGTTCAAAGAAAGGTTGGGTCAATGATGAATGTAGCCATGAAGCCTCACCAAACAGGGACACATTCACTATACAGAGGAACTTCATGCACAGTGACCAGAGGTGAAGATCCCCACACTCGGCAGTTATGTGTGTTGAGATCACCCATCAGAGAAAAATGAGCCTTAGATGTCCACTGGATGGTCCAGGGCCAGCCCTCATCAACTCCTCGAGCCCTCAAGAAAGTGGAGAGCAAATTCAACATATCGTTGTGCTTCCTTAGGGCAAGCTGCAGTACGGTTTGGATATTGTACGGATACCATTCTCAAGTGGTTCGAGGTACCTTCCATACAGTATACCAAGGAATGTTCAACTGTCTTGACACAGCATGCACAGTGCCTGGCAATCGGGAATTGCACGCAGCGTTGTCTACCATAGCCACAGAGATTTCAACCACCTGTGGTGCAACCTGTAATCGTCCTCTTCCTGGAGGGGTGCCCAGTTTTCCAGTTGATTCAAACTTCTTCATCGCACACTGCACAGCGGGTGGAGAAATAGGATCTTCCTGTAATCCTTTCAGATGGGGATATTCTCAAAGTGCAGCTGCAGCATTACTGTTGTTTTGATAATAGAATTTCACCAATAATGCCCTGCTCCATTTATCCAAGCTCATGTTGGCATGTCAACAAGTGCACTGCAACCGGTCAGGTGTGTGACACTATGAATCACAATGACTCATCATGGCACCTGGTGGCCAGAGTTGGAACTGGACAGTGGTGCTGTGACACAGGGAAATCAGGCATCCCATACTCTGGACATTAATGCTACCAAGTTTGGTAGTCACATGGTAATTAGTTTCCATGTTATAACATGTTAAATAGGGAAAGTTTAATTATAACCAACCAGTACATATTTAGAGGATCACAGTTAATAAAATTGAGATAGTCTGGATGATTAAGTGGCTTAATATGGGCAGAGGCTCTTACAGAGCTAACAGAGAGTAGAGTGCAGTCATTTTGCAGGAAGGCTCATAGAGAATAAGAGCAAGTGAAACAGAGGTGAGAGAATTTGTTGACATTGTGGACTAATAAGAGCAGTGTGTCTTGGCCCTGGGTCCAGTTCACAAGCATGACATCAGTGAATTTGAACCAAGAAAGGATTTTATCATGTGAGTGGCTGGAAAGAATATAATTCCTATGATATTTTTGTCTACCCCTCGTTTTAGATATATATATAGACTTACACCTCCTCCAAACTGTTCTCGTAGTGGTATCCACCAGTCCTCCACCAATTTCCTTTTCCAATTCTTTCCATCAAATTTGCTGGTGTCCAATCTACAATTATGTCCATTTGGGAGCCCTCCCTGTCACCTATGCCCCTGTGTTGCAATCCTATTCCCAAGATGTCCATTACTTAGCATCTTGTCCCTTCATCACACTCTATACTCGTGCTGTCCACCCCAGCCACAGTAAAAGAAAGAATAGAATTAATCAAGTTTGTTCATGAATGAAATAGCAGATATGTGCAATTTAATATCCGACCTTCAGTATTTTCCTTCATGAGTACGTACTTACAGCATAAATGATGAATTCTTGTTTTAATATGTATTTCTTGTGATACATTAAAACATATTACTTTTACATCTGCAGGTATCATCAGAGAAAGAAGTGTTGCGCAGGGAAGTAAATGAGATGTGTGATCGTGTGCAGTTGTTGGAGAAAGCTTCAAGACAACTAGAGCTGGACAATGAAAGACTTGCTTTTAAGGTAATTTCATTCATAAAGTGCTTGTACTGCTTTGTTGTCATTCATAACATTACTAATCTTTCCAGTGTTGTTTCTTTTTTGACTAACATCTTACTCTTGTTTTTCTTTGTATAATGTACAGTTATCTGAAGCATTGGCAGAACTTGAAGAAAGAGAAGCTCAGTTGAAACATTTAGGTGTGTGAGTAATAGTTGGTGCCCTTTGCACAATTGGCATCAGATAGTACAGACATTTTCTCCTGCATGTTGTGAAAGTAAATGCACTCTTCACAGAGTGAAAGAATCAACTATTAGCACTGCTTATATAGTTTATGATCACATACCTTGCATGATGGTTGATTTAGTTAGGTTCTGATTTTATGCACATGGCTTTAATAAAATCATAATATCTACAAAAAATCAAGCAACAATCATGGAAACAGATAAATTGAGTTGGTATTTTCACTGACTGTGTGTCACTAGGATGAGCTTTATTTGCAGTTATCTTAGTGTAAACTTTGGTTAACTACGTATTCTACCAATGCAGTATGCATCTTGTAAGAATTCACAAGGAATGTGTTGAACAGTGGTTATGAAGAAAGTACTCCTCTTGCCTTTAGGCTGATACACTCACTGATGAATGATTGGATAAAAGGTTCAGTAGGCTTTTTCTTAGAAAAAAGGTTTCTTTAATCTTTTCACCAAATTGAGACAGTGTTGATAAACAATGCCACGTGCTGGCCTGCTCTGCAGAAGCGTAGCACATGGCCTGATTACATTTTCACTGGGACTAAAAAGGTGTAAGGTGAGGTCGCTTGACAGCAAGGTGCTTTGGAAATGAGTAACAAAAACAATAATAAAATCTGTAATTGTGGACACAATTATGTACTCAATCTTTCCTGGTCCCTGTGTTAGTTGGATCTGGATAAAAAAAAAAAATGGAACAAATAAATAAAAGTGCTCACCAGTAATTTTATGGGTCAAGCTCTGTATTTTTTTCCAGCGAAGGCAGAACATTCACCCATCTAAGGAGTCAGATAAGTTGCTGTTACTACTATTGGTGCCAGTAACTAAACTCTCTTTGTGAGCTTTCACAATGTTATCCATGTCCTGCATCCATTTTTCAGCTTTTTGAACATGCTGCATTCATTTTTACCATGTAATCCAGCATTACATCAGTGACTGGTTCAACCAGAAGTACTTTCACTTCGTACAATTGGAAGGGTTTTTTCCCTTGCTGTGACATAATTTGTAGTCTGTGTCTAGTCAATTTCAGTGTTTTCAGTTCACAGTGGTATGGAGACATTCTTCAATTGTTTTGTTTACAGAATTTACCATAGCATCTACAACATTTGAATTAAAAGCTGATTGATAGTTTTCAAATGGAATGTTTTTGAATGAAAACCAGTCTGTAATATTCTTTTTACTGGAGCCTGTGTTTAGAATTTTGTATGGTTTGTGGGAGTAGTATGGTGCATTATCACCTATAATAACACAGTTGTCCTCAGGGTGAGGAAGAAATTTGCAAAACCAAGATTCAAAAGACTTGCTGTTCATGGTAGTCATGGGGCTTTTTCAACTTGAAAGTCCACAAACACTCATCCACAAAACCTGTCTCTCACCCAATATGCTTTATTGTTAGTCTTTTTCCTTTCCCAGATGGTTCTTTGTTTCCTGTAGACAACCCAGATAGAAAGGCTTCCGTAGCTGATGGCACTGAATCATCTACCTAGATTTTATTAAATATATGGCCTGCATTTAGCCAGGTCTTGTCCAAGTAATAATTTTTCTCTAACTTACTGGCATGCTGACTTTATTGTCCATAGAATGACCTATTCTTTGTCGCTCAGCAAGCTTTTACATCCATGATTAATGTATCTGAAATTCATCTCTTTCAATAAAGAGTGACATGTGACTCCTGTGAAGTCCAGCAGATCAGAAACTTCATTAACAGAAGCAAAGACTTTGTCAATGGTAGGCAGCTCATTGCAAAAGAAAAACTGGTGCACTTTCTTTCTTATGGCATTTCTGTCGAAGTCATCAACATTTTGAATTATCAGACAAGCCGCTGACACCAGTGGAATGTGCAGTTTTAGCAACAATTTCTGATTTTATTGTTGATGGATGGTGGATGTAAATCACATTCTGTCTTGTACGCATTTGGGATCATTTTCTCCTCTGAACTGCTTAATGCTGATCTTTTTACTTGTTACTTAGTTGGAGAATGCAAACATGTCTTGAGTTTCAGAAGAACTTGACATATTGATGTTTAATGTTGGAGGATACACAAAGGATTGTATCAGAAAAAAAGAAGAAAAAGATAAAAATGCATAAACAAGACTTGCTCTAAACAAAGATAATAATGTTTACATTTCCTTACTTACAATGTATAAATTCCACTTACACAACTTTGCTGACTTCTTTAACAGCAGAGTGTAAGGCGACAATAGCCTGTACTGAAAGAATCACGCACCCCTGGCAACTGCTGCTAATGTGATGCAATTAGCATGTGACTCAGATTGTTTACTTCTGTTGTCCCATCTCCACAAATGAACTTTAGGTACCTAACACAAAACACTCACATGTATGTGCGTATGTGTAAATATTGTAACATTACTGTTGTTAGAAATGGCAAAGGATGAGAAATGTGACAACAAAGGAATGGGAGGGAGAGTAAAATAACATCTAAGATATATCCAGCAAACGTGCATAAATAAAAAGTGGGAGGGAAGGAGGTTGGGAACAGGGATTGGGATGAAAGGATAGTGAGGACAGAAGAAATATGACCTACTGACAAATGAAAATTATGCAAGCAGCATAAAAATGAATAAATAACTAAGAAATGAAATGACGAGGACAGTTACAAAAACATTAATGATTCACTACAGGTCAACTACATCCTCTACTAGAATTTGGAATACGTTTCTTTTTATTCATAAGTGGAGAACAAAATCAAACAAAGTAAAATCCAGGTTGGAATAATAATAATATTTTGAAAAGCTAAGATCGGTTATCACACTACTGGCCACAGAGGCCAAACTGAAGACAGCCATTTGGTAGGGTCAGCAGGGCAGGGAGGGGTGGAAAAGGAGAGAAGTAGAGGAGGAGAAATAGACTAGTGGGTACACTGGTTGAATAGAAACTGTGTACTTCTGGAGAGAGAACAGGAAAGGAGATGGTTTGGAGGAGGACATGGCCTAGTGAAGGTTGAGATTGGGGAGGGAGGGGGGGGGGAGGCTACAGTAACTTAGAATATACTGCAGGGAAAGTTCCCAACTGCACTATTCAGAAACTTTGGTGTTGATAGTATGGATTCAGAGGACAAAGGCTGTAAAGCAGTCTCTGAAGTGAAGCAAATTGTGTTGGGAAGCACGTTCAGCAACTGGGTGGTACGGTTGTATGTGATTGTTAAGTATGGAGCTGTTGCATCAGCATACTCTGAAAGGAACCTAATTGGTATACAGTATGGACCAGAATACTTGCTTTTATTAAGTGATTTAAGTTGTTTCACTACTCTGAGGATATCTACTTCTATTTTACTCTTGTTGGCAGCTGTTCTTGATTCGAATTCTGGAATATTTACTTTGTCTTCTTTTGTGAAGGCATTTTGGAAGGCTGTGTTTAGTAACTCTGCTTTGACAGTACTGTCTTCAATAGTATCTCCATTGCTATCATGCAGAGAAGGCATTGATTGAGTCTTACTCCTAGCATACTTCACATATTACTAATCTCTTTGGATTTTCTGCCAGGTTTCAAGACAAAGTTTTGTTGAGGAAACTATTACAAGCATCTTGCATTGAAGTTCATTTTAAATTTTGAGCTTCTGTAAAAGATCGCCAGTCTTGGAGATTTTGCATCTATTTAAATGTTGCATGTTTTTTTTGTTGTTGTTGTTTCTGCATCACTGTTCTGACCCATTTTGTGTACCAAGGAGGATCAGTTTCATTGTTTGTTAATTTATTTGTTATAAATCTCTCAATTTCTGCTGATACTATTTCTTTGTATTCAAGTCCCATCTGGTCTACACTTATGTTGTTAATTTGAAAGAGTGGAGATTGTCTCTCATGAAGGCTTCAAGTGAATTTTTATCTTCTTTTTTGAATAGGTATATTATTCTTTTATTTTTGGAGGATTTGGGGCTACAATATTCAATCTTGCTATGACAACCCTGTGTTCACTAATCCCTGAATCCATTTTGATGCTCATTTTTAACTCAGGATTATTTGTTGCTAAGAGGTCAAGGGTGTTTTCACAACCGTTTACTAGTCACGTGGTCTCATGAAGTAACTGCTTCAAGTGATTTTCAGAGAAAGCATTTAGCACAATTTCAGATGATTTTTTATGTGTACCTCCAGAATTAAACATGTATTTTTGCCAACATATCGAGGGTAAATTAAAGTCATCACCAACTATAATTGTATGAGTCAGATACATGTTTGAAATCAAACTCAAGGTTTCTTTGAACCTTTCAGCAGTTGTGTCATCTGAATTGGAAGGTTTGTAAAATGATCCAGTTATTATTTTATTACCGTCACCAACAATGACCTCTACCTATACTAATTCACAGGGACTATGCACTTCAATTGTACGCCAAGATAAACTACTTCTAACAGCAACAAACACGCCACCACCAACTGTGTTTAAACTATCCTTTCAGAACACCGTTAGGTTCTTCGCAAAAATTTTGGCTGACCTTATCTCTGGCTTTAGCCAGCTTTCAGTGCCTATAATGATTTGAGCATCAGTTCTTTGTATTAGCGCTTGGAGCTCTGGTACTTTTCCAACACAGCTATGACAATTTATAACCATTATACCAATGGTTCCTGTAACTACGTTATTCCTGCTTTCACCATGCACCCTTTGTGACCGAAGCCCTTTTTGTGTTTTCTTGAGACCCTCTAATCTAAAAAACCACCTAGTCCACACCAACACAGCCACTGCTAAGCGTGTAGCTGCCTATAGTGGACACCTGATCTATTCACCTGTTAACATTAAAGAATTTTTTATCCTCAAATCTTGCCTCACCATCATTCCCCAAATCCCTTAACACAGAAACTAACCTTATATCTGTGGAAAGAACTGCAATCCACCAACTAAAAACTGATCCTGGCCTTATAATAATATCTCCACAACTATAGTTTTGAACCACAGGCATTATTTTTCAGAGGGAATCCACCAGCTGTCAGATTCATTCACCTGCAAACCCAGCCATAATGACCCCAATATGACAAATCCAACAGGATTTCTAGTCTCTCCTCAAATCCTTAGGCCCATCCCAGAATCTCTCCCCTGAGTCTATATTCCTCTTCACCTCTACCACATTCCGCACTTGCACCTTCTACATGCTTCCTAAAATTCATAAACCTAATGACTCTTCACACCCCATTGTGGCCAGTTCCTGCCCCCCTCCCCCCTCCC
This sequence comes from Schistocerca cancellata, assembly GCF_023864275.1. Classification (NCBI taxonomy): domain Eukaryota; kingdom Metazoa; phylum Arthropoda; class Insecta; order Orthoptera; family Acrididae; genus Schistocerca; species Schistocerca cancellata. The sequence goes on from NC_064626.1 coordinate 305,860,405, forward strand.
TCCCTGAGGGAACCTCTGCTCTTGTGGATAAACACCTTTAGCCTGTTACCCATAACCTACACTGCTATTTAAAAGACACCAACGATTTCCTCCACTGACTCTCCACTCCTGGTTCTTTACAACTTGGCACTCTGCTAGTCACTGTTGATGCCACCTTCCACTATACTAACGTCCCTAATGCCCATAGCCCTGTTGCCACTGAATGCTGCCTTTGCCAGTTCCCGGCTTACTCCATGCCTATAACATTCTTTTGGTCACCATGACCAACTGTACCATTACCCACAAACAAAACCGTGGTACAGGAATGGACACTCGCATGACACCAACCTATGCCAGTCTACTCATGGACCATCTAGAGGAATCCACCCCAGCCACCCAGAATTTCAAACCCATGACTTGGTTCAGATTCATTGATGACTTCTATGAAATCTTCATGGGCTATCAGCCAAGTGGTGTCATCTTCTAGTCGCAACATTTCAATGGATTGCGTATCCATCATCTTCAGGCAAAGTGTCGGGATGCTGTCTGTTGTGTGCCTTTGTAGCTGCTGGACCACTATCAGATTCCGGCCGCCGACCGATCACGTGCCAGCTGAATTGCACCGGGCACTTGGTGCCAACGGCGGTGAAGGGGACACGCATGCGGGCGTCGATTCCCTGTGTCTGTTCATATCAGCACCAGTCGCATTCCCCTTCAGACTGGAACATTCTTGCCGAATTTTCCTAATTGCAGGATCCCAAGCTGTACTGAGGTGGTAAGCACTGTCTCGATTAATTAAATTTTCACGCAGACGAATCTCTACCGCTTCTTTTATCACTGAATCCCAAAATCCACTGGTGCTGCATAACTTGTTTGCTTTTTCAAATTCAAAGGTATGCTTTTCATTGATGCTGTGTTCCGCCACCACAGACTGTCAACCTGTCCAAGACGCATGTTTCTTATATGTTCCATACGGCACTGTGTAATGCAACATTGCATCTGCCCTATGTATTGCATTCCACATTCGCATCCAATTCCATAAACACCCAGTGTCATTAGTCCTAGTGGGTCTTTGGTCGATCCAAGAATATCCTTGAGTTTCTTTGCTGTGTGAAAGACGGTCTTCGCTTGGTGCTTCTTAAGGATTCTTGGGATCTTCGCCGTTGGTGGTCCTGCATATGGCAGGAACACACAACCTCTTGTGTCGTCCTCTTCTGGACTCTCTCCTCCTCTCTTCTTATTGTTCCTCAAAGCTTTTCCTATTAGTTTTCGCTGTAGTTGTTTCTTCTGAAGGTTTCCTTTAGATGTTGTAATTCACTCGGTAAGCTCTTGTTGTCGCAAAAGGACCTCGTCCTGTGTACGAAGGTGTTAAGTACAGAGCTGTGTTGCACTGGATGGTGACAGCTCCTAGCTTTGAGGTATAGGTCTGTATGTGTTTCCTTCCTACATACCAAATGTGCCAGTGTGCCTCCTGTGTTTCTAGTAACCAGGGTGTCCAGTAATGTTAGGCTTCCATTTTTCTCCATCTCCATGGTAAACCTGATGTTTTCATGTATACCGTTGAGGTGCTGCAGGAACTCAAGTAGTTTCTTTACCATGTGGCCATACATAAAGGTGTCATCCACATATCTGTAAAATGCTTTTGGTTTCAGTGGAGCCGTGTCCAATGCTACCTCCTCGAAGTATTCCAGGTATAAGTTAGCCATGCTTGGTGCTAAGAGGGAACCCATAGCAACTCCATCTATTTGCTCATTGCGACTAGAATATGACACCACTCGACTGATAACCCATGAAGATTTCATAGCTGAAATACACCAGAGAAAGCCTGCAATCATTGATGACATGTTTGTGATCTGGATTGATGGTGAGGACACCCTGTCCACATTCCTCCTGAACCTCAACACCTTCTCTGTTCGCTTTATCTCGTTCTCCTCAACCCAATGTGCTACCTTCCTCATTGTTGACCTCCACCTCAAAGATGACTGTATCAGTACCTCTATCCATATCAAACCTACCAACCATCAGTAATACCTCCACTTCGACAGCTACCACCCATTCCATACCAAGAAATCTCTTCCATAGAGCTTAACCATCCATGGCTGTTGCACCTGTACTGATGAACATTCCCTCTCCAAATATACTAAGGGTCCCACTGAGGTCTTTACAGACAGAGTCGAGCCTCCCACCCTTGTACAGAATTAGATCTCCCATGGCTTGTCTGTCCAATCACATTCCACCTCAGTTAACTGTCACATTTCTATTGATCCAGAGGTCAAACTCAATGATCTCATGTCCACTCCAGTTGTGATTGATGATGTCATTGCATCAGCATGGGAACACAAATGGGGTTGTCTGGTGCAGAGCTTCATGTTCAACAATGCACACTGAATGGTGTGCACTGAAAGACTTGTGCCTGCACTAGCATTATAAGCTTTTGTCATATCTACCACAGTTTGCCACTATTCCTGCTTTACAAACCAGGAAAGCCTCTGACCATGACTTTTATTGAGGCATGTGCGGCCAAGACTTTAGTCATCTCCTTCTGGTTTCACCATCCTTCAACCACTTTCTATAAGTTTTCATATCAGCAGCACCCAAAGAGTTGGGCTGTGTTTCCAAGATGTTCATTTCTGGGTGCCTGGCCATAACAATCTACCATTTGCCAGAGTCACTTATGTCAGTGGATATCGCCATTTGCAACCTGTATACTTGCTAGACTGATCCCATATTTCTCTCTTCTCTGCTTATATATTTTCCTTACTGCGCCACATGCCCACACCACCACCATGTGATATTAAATTTCATGGTGGGCGATGGTCATAATGTTTTTTCGCTCAGCAGTTTGTTTCTGTTAATTGTGTATATGGGAAGTGCAGCTCTTTCCCCTCCAGCCTTTCCTTCTAAAAATTTACATGTTCTACATCCATGAGGATCTTCTCAGCATGGATCTGTGGAACGAAAAACTAATCTAATCTAATCTCATCTAATCTAATCTCCAATGATCTAGTGCATTGTTTTTGTTGTATTGAGGTCTAAATGCTCCAGTTAAGTTGTGTACTCATTATTTATTTAGTTTCTATTAATTTTGTATCATTTTTGGCTTCTTTTACCTTCTTGCTCAGAGTTTTATCAGCTATGTGCTTTTTCCCATCCTCTTCCTGTGAACAGATGTGTGCCTGTTTTCTATAGCCCATGATAGCCATCTCTACATTGCTGTTAATCACCCACACTTTCCAACTCACTTACTCTCTCATGCATCCACTGACATCATGCAGCTTTTTGTCATTATCTTGTTTTCCCCCTTAGCATTGCTGCTATTCTTTATACCCTAGACCGTGCTTTATTCCAGTTAGGATTCACCTCTGTACCAGAAAAATGAAATGTGATTTAGTACATTTCACTGTTTCCCCAGTTATTCAGCTTGCAGCTGTGATTGAAAGGCATATTTCAAATTTATTGTCTGATAAACTATGTATGTGTCTTTACTTGGTTTGTTCAGAAGCATAATATTCAGCTTAAAGCTGAAGAAACTTGCTTTAACTATAAGGTTGGATTTCCACAATCAAGTTGATTTTCTGTGTACAAGTATGAATGTTGTTAAAATAATTTGATTTTATGTTGCATATGTGTGTTTGCTATCTTTCATCACACTTTCCATTTTTCACTTTTTTAGTGGTATGTGTCATATACTTTTGCCAGTAGGGAGCAATATTTTATTGTTTAAAGTGCATGCCTTTTTCTAGTTCAGGTAATTACTTCAAAAATTTATGATTTAATTATATGCTTTTAGACCTGTAATTTTGAAACAAGGTGAAAATAATGATGTAGCTGGTACATTGTGATGGATCAGATAATATAAGGGCTACACTTTTTTTCAGGTACACCCCAGTAATATCACTCAGCTATATTTGAAATCAGTTCTGGAATAATTAAATGTTAATTATGATATATACCTGTATGACTGACTAATTTATAAGTAAGGTTTCTGTTTTCATTAATAACGGATATTAAACACATGGATAAAATAAATGTTGTTATGATAGTTATCATGACTTCTATGAGTGCAGAGATTTTCCTCGGTATAGAAATCTGGAATGAGCTCAGTTTAGCCTTGGGATTTATTTTGATTCAAGGAGCTATTCCATCATGATTCTTGTAGTGGATCATGGGCATTACATGATGAATACGTTGCACATTAATCTTGATGACGACAATCACCCAGTATGAAAGAGCTATGATGTTTCGACTTACAGACAGTATTATGGAAGTGGAATCATGTCTATTAACTAAACCCTTCTGTAGTAACCAAGTAATACACAAAACTGATCCAAGTAACACAAATATGGCTTTATCATAAACCTATAAACAATAACAGAAATAAGCATCTCGTGACTCCTTGCATAACAAGACAAAAGATTCACAAAGAAGGTGCATCATAAGTGATACACATAACAACTGATGTCAGCAGTACAAACTAAGAGAACAAAGTGAGTGTGAGTCAGCCCTGCTCCGCTCCAAGTTATATTTTGAATGTTTCTCCGTTCAGTTGGTAGTTGATGGTTGGAGACACAGTATTGTTGTTACAGTCTACGGAAACCAGTTCACAGATGTTGGCCACTGAAGGGATGGTGTACGTGATTTGAGTTAGCCCCTTCAACATCAGTTAATGCCTGAAGATGCTGTACTGAATTACTGAAACTGGCAGCTACATCAAAAGAATGGTTCTGAGTGTTCCATTTTATTGCATAACTGAATGGCCAAAGTCCCTCAAACCTTAAATCAGAAGGATGGGCATACAAAAATTTTGCTGTCAATCCCTGGCCAAAAAGCTTGTCTCGTAGTCAACAGTTTAGTTCACAGAACTCCCTAATGACCCTGATGGAGAAGGTTCTTCATGTTGTAACATGGTGGGAACGACTACTCTGGGAGAGAGATCTTCTGTGGACAACAGCAAAACACTGTTAATAACAGAGAAGAGATACCATAAGGAAAAATAGTGATGATGGGGGTCGAAAGTCCCACCTGGCAGTTTAGCTGACCAACCATGGCCAAGAACCGGGTTGGCAGCAACAGCAGCTGTTATGTGCAAGCTGGACCGTGACCTGCAGTTCAGTATCTAGATGGAAGCAAAGGAATTCACCACGATCAAAGTCAGGACCCACAGGAAGATGGGACGATGCGTCCACATTGGCATGTTTAGACGTAGGTCAAAAGGGGATTTCGTAATTTTAATGAGACAAGAATGGTGCCCAGCAATGTAGGTGGTGTGCTGCCTTGTCAGGCAAGGAAGTGTGAGGGTTAAACAAGGAAACAGAGTTTGTGGTCAGTAATAAGGTGAAACTTGGACCCATACAAAAACATGGATTATCTGGAGAGCACAGATTATGGCAAGAGCCTCTTTTTCCACCAGAGAGTAATGCTGCTGGACCAGAGTGAGAGATTTAGAGGCAACAATAACAGGTCATTCAGAGCTGTCAGCATATCGGTGTTCTAAAACTACACTGAGGCCATACTACGAGGTATCTGTCACCAAAACTATGTGCTGATGCGGAGAGAACGTAGCTAAACAAGGGCCCAAGAATTATTTGAATTTTAACATTTGAGAAGCATGTTTACAGTCTTGGCTTCAGCAAAAAGATATTCTTTTTTGTTGTAAGGCTTGCAGCTGGTGGGCCAATGTGATTGCTGTTGGCAGGAATTTATCATTGTAGGCTATATTCCCCTAGGAAGGCCTGAAGTTCCTTTGTGAATAAGGGATGAGGCATAAACATAACAGCAAATATGTGGTCTGGCAGAGGGAAAACCCTATCCCATGAGGCCTTGAACCCCCAAATAAACTATAGAAGATTGAAAAAAACTGATATTTCATGAGGTAACGCTGTAAGCCTGCAGACTGTAAGACAGAAAACAGAGTGTGCCAATTTTTCAAGTGGTCGGTGGGGCAGCCCATCACAACAGTATCATCCAGATAATTAATCCAGCCCAGGACAGGCATAGTCAATTGCTCTAAAAATCTTTGTAAAATAGCAGAGGCGCTAGCCGCATCAAAAGGAAGATGCAAGTATTGAGAGACCAAAAGGAGTGTTCAAAACCAGAACTCACTGAGACATTTTGTGTCCACAGGAACATGAAGATACACTTCAGAAAAATCAATGTTAGAAAAGTGCTGACCATTTGTTATTTTTGCAAACAGTTCCTTGTGGTATGGGAGCAGTTATATATCCCCAACCTGCTGTGCGTTGACAGTGGTACTGAAGTTGCCACGAAGGCAAAGTTTCCCCAGCGGGTTCCAAACTACAGTCGGTGGAGTTGACCACTCACTAACCATAACAGGTTCCACAACCCCTAAAGACTGAAGTGTGTCCAATTCTGCTTTCATTTGATTTTTCAGGATCACTGGAATAGGATTCAAGGCTGAGCTGTGGATTTCAAAGAAATATGACCACAAAAACTCATAGCACATCATTACCTTCAAAAAACAAGTCTGAAAACTCTTCACTCAGTGTTTTTAATTGGGAATACAATAGCTGATCAGGCACAAGGTGAACTGCGTCAGTGATAGAAAATCCAAATGCCTGAAATCATCCATCTTGAACAAGTTCTCAACACTGGCTTCAGAAACCACCAAAAATGGAACAAACCACTGACTTGTAAGAGGCAGAGGTTGTAAACTGTCCCAACAGTGCTATTTTTTGTTTGTAACAACTGATCAGCTTCCACATGATTGGTGTCAATGATGGTGAGCCTAAACTCACATAGGTTTGAGAATTCAGTAACATCACCGCAGCACCTGTGTCAATGTGCAGCCAGAGCACACGAAGAAAAACACTTAACTCAGTAAACAACTCGGGAGAAGTCACAAGCCTTGGAGTCACACAGTTTATGTCCATGTCCATATCCTGAGCATCCTTTGGTGAACAACACACGGAGGTGATGTGGCCTTTCTTCTGGCAAGAATTACAAGTAGCCCAGTGCTTAGGGCACACTGAATGTTAGTTCTGTACAAAACAGAAAGGACACAACAGAAACAGAGAATGTTGACACTGGCGCTGTGGCAGTCGCGACTGCTTGGCCTGGCCTATGTTTACTCGGTGCTGGGCCTGCATGTTTGCCATCTTCACTGCTGCTTCGTAGTGCAAAATATTTTTCCTCCTGTTGGGCACATTGCATGCTTCTTGTTGGACACCCGCTGTATGACAAACTTAAAAAAATTGTGCTATTTCCAAAACCTCCTCCAATGGGTGTGGGGGTTTCACAGAGTAAAGCCGTCTGGCACACACAGCTAAACAGATAATTGCGTCATGCACAGTAGAGCCTGCATAAGAGTCATTATGGGCATCAGTAAGAAACTTGCTAAGGCTAGCTAAGCTAGCATAGCTAAGGCTATGAAGTTCAGCTGCCCTGGCCTTGTATAACTGGTGTGGTTTCTTGCAACATCAGTATAATTCAGTTCATGCCATTATGACATGCGTTTTTTAGTGATGGTAGTTCGACAATAAACTCCACACGTGATTAAAAGTAAGAGCTGTAGTTCTTGTAGAGGGGCAAATTGACACAGTAATTGATACACCTGAGGTGGAATCCTTGAGAGGAATAAGGCTTTGCACAAATTCCAGTCTGTCACACCACAAGCCAAAAAATGCTTTCTGAGTCCTTTTTTGTAAGTGTCCCAGTTCTCTACTGAACCATTTTATGGAGGAGAAGTGGGTAGATAGACCAGTGGAATGGTACCGTGTCTGTTAATTGAAGCCAACAAAGTGGTCACTGCTGAAATATCAGGCTCAGTAGCACAGCATCCATAATGACTAAACCTGATAAACCTGCACTTAAAGACTGCACATGCGGAAACCATTCCAAACTCTTCACCAGTTGTGTAGTAACCTAGTAATACGTGGAACTGATCCAAATAACAAAAATATGGCTTTATTCATAAACCTATGAACAATAACAGAAATAAGTCTGATGCGACTCCACATATAACAAGACAAAAGAATTATGCAGGAGGCGCAACATAAGTGATACACAGAACAACTTGGGTGGTACGAACTTAAAGAACATAGTGAACATGAGTCAGAACTGCTCTGTGCATATATAGCTGTGAGTCACCAATAGACATTGTGGCAGAGACCATGCCTTGTGGACACTTCCTACAGGTGACCTCGAATGCCTGGTCCATGCTCACAAAATTGGTGGTTGATTTAAGTATACACATGCAATGACACTACACTCAGTGCACTCACACTCATGTGCAGTAGCGGCAGGCTACAGCACATACCAACTGTGTTAAATGACTGTTGTTGTTATGGACTTCAACCCTGAGACTGGTTTGATGCAGCTCTCCATGCTACTCTATCCAGTGCAAGCTGCTTCATCTCCCAGTACCTACTGCAACCTACATCCTTCTGAATCTGCTTAGTGTATTCATCTCTTGGTCTCCCCCTACGATTTTTACCCTCCACGCTGCCTTCCAATACTAAATTGGTGATCCCTTGATGCCTCAGAACATGTCCTACCAACCGATCCCTTCTTCTGGTCAAGTTGTGCCACAAACTTCTCTTCTCCCCAATCCTATTCAATACTTCCTCATTAGTTATGTGATCTACCCATCTAATCTTCAGCATTCTTCTGTAGCACCACATTTCAAAAGCTTCTATTCTCTTCTTGTCCAAACTATTTACCGTCCATGTTTCACTTCCATACATGGCTACACTCCATACAAATACTTTCAGAAATGACTTCCTGACACTTAAATCTATACTCGATGTTAACAAATTTCTCTTCTTCAAAAACGCTTTCCTTGCCATTGCCAGTCTACATTTTATATCCTCTCTACTTCGACCATCATCAGTTATTTTGCTCCCCAAATAGCAAAACTCCTTTACTACTTGAAGTGTCTCATTTCCTAATCTAATACCCTCAACATCACCCGACTTAATTCGACTACATTCCATTATCCTCGTTTTGCTTTTGTTGATGTTCATCTTATATCCTCCCTTCAAGACACCATCCATTCCGTTCAACTGCTCTTCCAAGTCCTTTGCTGTCTCTGACAGAATTACAATGTCATCGGCGAACCTCAACGTTTTTATTTCTTCTCCATGGATTTTAATACCTACTCCGAATTTTTCTTTTGTTTCCTTTACTGCTTGCTCAATATACAGATTGAATAACATCGGGGAGAGGCTACAACCCTGTCTTACTCCCTTCTTAACCACTGCTTCCCTTTCATGTCCCTCGACTCTTTTAACTGCCATCTGGTTTCTGTACAAATTGTAAATAGCCTTTCGCTCCCTGTATTTTACCCCTGCCACCTTTAGAATTTGAAAGAGAGTATTCCAGTCAACATTGTCAAAAGCTTTCTCTAAGTCTACAAATGCTAGAAACGTAGGTTTGCCTTTCCTTAATCTTTCTTCTAAGATAAGTCTTAAGGTCAGTATTGCCTCACGTGTTCCAGTATTTCTACGGAATCCAAACTGATCTTCCCCGAGGTCGGCTTCTACCAGTTTTTCCATTCGTCTATAAAGAATTCGTGTTAGTATTTTGCAGCTGTGGCTTACTAAACTGATTGTTCGATAATTTTCACATCTGTCAACACCTGCTTTCTTTGGGATTGGAATTATTATATTCTTCTTGAAGTCTGAGGGTATTTCGCCTGTTTCGTACATCTTGCTCACCAGATGGTAGAGTTTTGTCAGGACTGGCTCTCCCAAGGCCGTCAGTAGTTCCAATGGAATGTTGTCTACTCCGGGGGCCTTGTTTCGACTCAGGTCTTTCAGTGCTCTGTCAAACTCTTCACGTAGCATCGTATCTCCCATTTCATCTTCATCTACATCCTCTTCCATTTCCATAATATTGTCCTCAAGTTCATCGCCCTTGTATAGACCCTCTATATACTCCTTCCACCTTTCTGCTTTCCCTTCTTTGCTTAGAACTGGGTTTCCATCTGAGCTCTTGATGTTCATACAAGTGGTTCTCTTATCTCCAAAGGTCTCTTTAATTTTCCTGTAGGCAGTATCTATCTTACCCCTAGTGAGATAAGCCTCTACATCCTTACATTTGTCCTCCAGCCATCCCTGCTTAGCCATTTTGCACTTCCTGTCGATCTCATTTTTGAGACGTTTGTATTCCTTTTTGCATGCTTCACTTACTGCATTTTTATATTTTCTCCTTTCATCAATTAAATTCAATATTTCTTCTGTTACCCAAGGATTTCTACTAGCCCTCATCTTTTTACCTACTTGATCCTCTGCTGACTTCACTACTTCATCCCTCAAAGCTACCCATTCTTCTTCTACTGTATTTCTTTCCCCCATTCCTGTGATTTGTTCCCTTACGCTCTCCCTGAAACTCTGTACAACCTCTGGTTCTTTCAGTTTATCCAGGTCCCATCTCCTTAAATTCCCACCTTTTTGCAGTTTCTTCAGTTTTAATCTACAGGTCATAACCAATAGATTGTGGTCAGAGTCCACATCTGCCCCTGGAAATGTCTTACAATTTGAAACCTGGTTCCTAAATCTCTGTCTTACCATTATATAATCTATCTGATACCTTTTAGTATCTCCAGGGTTCTTCCATGTATACAACCTTCTATCATGATTCTTAAACCAAGTGTTAGCTATGATTAAGTTGTGCTCTGTGCAAAATTCTACCAGGCGGCTCCCTCTTTCATTTCTTAGCCCCAATCCATATTCACCTACTACGTTTCCTTCTCTCCCTTTTCCTACACTTGAATTCCAGTCACCCATGACTATTAAATTTTCGTCTCCCTTCACTATCTGAATAATTTCTTTTATTTCATCATACATTTCATCAATTTCTTCGTCATCTGCAGAGCTAGTTGGCATATAAACTTGTACTACTGTAGTAGGTGTGGGCTTCGTATCTATCTTGGCCACAATAATGCGTTCACTATGCTGTTTGTAGTAGCTTACCTGCACTCCAATTTTCCTATTCATTATTAAACCTACTCCTGCATTACCCCTATTTGACTTTGTGTTTATAACCCTGTAGTCACCTGACCAGAAGTCTTGTTCCTCCTGCCACCGAACTTCACTAATTCCCACTATATCTAACTTTAACCTATCCATTTCCCTTTTTAAATTTTCTAACCTACCTGCCCGATTAAGGGATCTGACATTCCACGCTCCGATCCGTAGAATTCCAGTTTTCTTTCTCCTGATAACGACATCCTCTTGAGTTGTCCCCGCCCGGAGATCCGAATGGGGGACTATTTTACCTCCGGAATATTTTACCCAAGAGGACGCCATCATCATTTAATCATACAGTAAAGCTGCATGTCCTCGGGAAAAATTACGGCCATAGTTTCCCCTTGCTTTCAGCCGTTCGCAGTACCAGCACAGCAAGGCCGTTTTGGTTATTGTTACAAGGCCAGATCAGATCAGTCAATCATCCAGACTGTTGCCCTTGCAACTACTGAAAAGGCTGCTGCCCCTCTTCAGGAACCACACGTTTGTCTGGCCTCTCAACAGATACCCCTCCGTTGTGGTTGTACCTGCAGTGCGGCTATCTGTATCGCTGAGGCACGCAAGCCTCCCCACCAACGGCAAGGTCCATGGTTCATGGGGGCGGGGGGGGGGGGGGGGGGGGGGGGTTAAATGACTAATAGAAGAAAATGGATTGATACATTCAGAAATGAAAATAAAATGTTATTTGTTTCATATTTCCAGGAATATATTTCCAGGAATAATAAAAATTATCAACAGGTCACAAACATATCATGAGTAAGTACAGTTAACATTTCATAAATGACAGAAGATCGAACAAAATTAAAACCAGATCATATGTCATTTGTTACTGATGCCCATGACAACTCTTAGCAGACTCTATTGTGCACTATGCAATTACCTGTTTAGCTGTGGACAGAGAGAAGTCTGGGGAGGATATTCAGCTTCATGCTTTATTCCATGGAAATTGTCTATGCACTAATGTGATCACATTCTGTAATACAAAGATAGAAGATCTCAAGACAAAATAAATGGCAGCAAATTCTCTACAAAGTGATAATAGAACATTTTAATGGAAATGTAAGACAAAACCTAAAAGCAAATTTTTTGTGGGACACACTGCATATAATACCAGAAATGATATGGGTCATTCTTTAGTAGAATGTGCCAAAAGCAATAAAGTGTTTCATCCACATCTGAAAGGAAACAAACAATGTAAAGTTGAGGATGGAATAACAAGTAGAAACTGGACTTGGCAAGAATCAAAGAGCACTAAAACTGAAACAATAATAAAATTAAGCAATATTTACCTGGGTTCCACAATGCAACAGCAAGTGTCAGGCTGTAGAATGTATTACAGATCACTCAGTCTCACTGGCACAGTAATGTTCATTAAATCACATGGTTTCAAATGTCAAGCATCTGCTTTCCAGCTTTGCTGTCAACTGAAGTTTAAAACTGGAATGTTTACGTGCAAAACCAGGCATTTAATAAATTTAATTGTGCAAGTAAAATTATTAATATGTATCAAGTGATCATAAAAGCTAGAAATAAAGAAAGAAACAAACAAAATCACCTGGCAGGCAATGGAAATTTAGGTTATGAGAATTTACCTGAAGTGAGGAGATTCACAAAACCAAATTAAACAGTGATTTCAACATCTTAGGAAATGAAAACTGTGCACACTTAGAGAAAATGAGCTGTTTTCTCCTTAAAATATGATGTCATGTTGGTGTCGTTTCCTTGTGGAATAGAAAGTTTACAACTACTATGTACAACCTGTTTGTTTTATGACAGTGAGACATGGAGCATCTGTGTGATGAACATTGAAAAACAGTGTGTTGCTCAGTGAGCAGTGGAGAGCATGATATGTCTTGATAAGAGGAACAGTAAAACAAATAAATATATCAGGTTACAGATTGGTGTGGAAATCTTATTAACTATAATGGATACAGGCAGTACATATAGCCAGGAAAATGGATGGTAAATAAACAAAGAAAGTACTTTGCTGGATTCCAAGACATAAGAAAAATGCTAACATGGAGATCTAATGGAAAGTGGGTGTATGACATTATAAGACATGTGCAAACAACACAGCTCAAGACTACACTGTTGTTGTGGTCTTCAGTCCTGAGACTGGTTTGATGCAGCTATCCGTGCTACTCTATCCTGTGCAAGCTTCTTCATCTCCCAGTACTTACTGCAACCTACATCCTTCTGAATCTGCTTAATGTATTCATCTCTTGGTCTCCCTATACGATTTTTACCCTCCACGCTGCCCTCCAATGCTAAATTTGTGATCCCTTGATGCCTCAGAACATGCCCTACCAACCGGTCTCTTCTTCTTGTCAAGTTGTGCCACAAACTCCTCTTCTCCCCTATTTTATTCAATACCTCCTCATTAGTTACGTGATCTACCCATCTAATCTTCAGCATTCTTCTGTAGCACCACATTTCGAAAGCTTCTATTCTCTTCCTGTCCAAACTATTTATCGTCCATGTTTCACTTCCATACATGGCTACACTCCATACAAATACTTTCAGAAACGACTTCCTGACACTGTATGGAAGAATAAGGAGGCAGCCCTTACTGAGCTGTTGATGTCAAAAGGGGGGTGCTGTTGCTGCTGCTGATTATGACAGTGATCAATTTACATTTAAAGTTTCTAAGGAAACATTAACCAGAACTAAACTTAAACTGTAGATTGAACCAAAAAATAAAAAAATAAAAAAACTCAACAGAACCCCTAATTTTAGTAGAATCGAAACAGTCTTTGATCACAGTTTTTTTAATTTTATTTTATGGCCAGTTTTAATCTACATTGTCATCATCATAGATAGAAAATTGTGAACAAAGATTGTTTTGAAATCTACTAATTTTAAACATTTACTGTGATTGTATCACATTTCATTAAACTGATTTCTATCAAAGAGGAAGGTGAAGACAGGAAATAAACATCATCCTATTGCTTGCTATTCTCTTCATGTCATTGCCAAGTGTTTTGGTAGTTTCAAAGATTTCTGCAGTACTTGTACCCGATATTGGTTGTGACCAACAGAGAGATGATGCATGGCAGTAAGCATCACAGTTGGACAGTAGAAAAAAGTGCAGTACCAATAACTATAGTAAGGGCTGTGTCATACTGTTAATATGCCTTTGCCTTTTTAGCAGTTTTATCAGCCAGTTAAAATATTTTTGTGTGATACTTGCTTTTCCATAAACCTTCACTCATGAGCCAAAACATTGTGACCAACTAATTAATAATGTATTGGTTCACTTTTGGAATAAAATAGAGCTTAGATTTGGTGTGGCATGAATTCAGCAAGTCGTGTAGTTTTCCTGTGTATGTGGCACTGTATGTCTATACACAGCCCGTGCAATTACCTTAAATTATGGGCTGGTGATTTGTGGGCACCAAGATTGTGCTCATTAATGTCCCAGATATTTTCCATTAGGTTCAGATGAGGCAAATTTGGTGGCCAAGACTTCAACATAAGCTCACTATTATCCTCCTCAAACCACTGTAGCATGATTGACCTTGCGATGTGGACAGTTATCCTGCTGGAATGTGCCAGCGACTTCGTGGAGGACATCAAGCATGAAGGGATAAAGGTGGTCTACAATAATGATCATGTAGTTCACAGCTGTCATGGCACTTTCATTTACCACCACAGGTCCCTTGGAAGACCAAGTGCATATCCTCCACTGACTCATATCTGTGGTGCGGTTAACATTTCAAGCAGCCAGTTGCCTGGATGACCATTGCCCTGGTGTAACATGAAATGTGATTCATCTGACACATTTCCATTGATCCATGGACCAATCTTGATGATCTCATCCCCACTGCAATAGTAACTATGTTGTTAGGTCAACATGGGATATACAGCAGTCATCTGCTGTGAAGCCCTATGTTGAACAATGGTCAGTGAACAGTGTGCTCCAAAACATTTGTACCTGCAGCAGCGTTTTAATATATTGTCAGATATGCCATGGACTGCCACCTGTCTTGATTTACAGAACTGGTAAGCCTCAAAGCTCCATGTTCCATGATGAAACACGGATGGCCAACACCTTGTCACCTACTTGTAGTTTCACCATCCATCAGCTACTTTCCACAGATGCTCACAACAGTAGCCAAACAGCCTCACTGTTTTGAAGTTGTTCATTTCCAGGCAGTGGGCTGTAACAATCTGCCCTTTGTAAAGTTGCTTGTGTCAGTGTGTTTTCCATTTTTGGCCCATATTGTTGCTAGAATGATCCCCCATTTGTGTATATTCCACTTATATTCTTTCCCTACCACATTATGTACCTGCAACACTACCAGGCAGTATAAAATCTTGTGGTGGGCAGTGGTCATAATGTTTTGGATCAACAGAGTATATTCTCATATTTTCACCTTCATAGTTTTCCATTTACATTGCCTTTACTTGTTTAATTAGAAATTTCTTATTTTTTCTCATACACTTGTCAACAAAATGCACTTATTTTCACAAATTTTACAGTAAATGGTGGTGAACAAACAATGCAATCAGCAATTAACCTGTTATGGCCAGCTTTCAAACCTGGGGACTCACCACACCCTCCTCCCAGAAGAAGCTTCTCTCTGCAGCCACAAGGAGATTCACCAAAGGGTAGCTTGAAAAAGGGAAGTTCTCCAAGAAATAGCTTCTCCAAAATGTACAGGTGAAAAATAATTGTAGAAGTAATTAGAAGCCTCTTTGTGTACCTTGTAATATTTTTTCTGTCTGTCATCACATGCCTCCCTCTCCCCCCCAAAAATTCATTGGTAATACTTGATAACATAATTGTTAAAAAGAGATTAATAAATAGCAGAATACTACAGCACATATTTTGGGTAAGGTCCAAAAGGACACAAATAATTTATGTTTGATTTCAAAAGACAGAACTCACCATAGATTATATTTAAACAATACTTAAACACAAACACACAAAAAGTATTATCCACTCAAAAATTACTCTATGGACTATAAGTATTTGTTAAGCAGATGATCGTTAACAACTATCCAGAATTAGAAATCACAAGTCTTTTCCATAATTATAGCACTGTAAATATAAATTGAAGCTATGATTTGCAACTTTACCCAACTTTGATGCAAAAAGGAGCAAAGTATGAAGTCACTTTTACATTTGTGCCATAGACTACAGTGGTATCTTAACACATATGCAGCCATCATTGTCAGACATGTTGGTGCAAGACTCATTCTCAACGATGACATTTTATCAGTGAGAATGACAGTGATGCCATTCTTGTGCCCATTAGAGTTTAAGATATTAATGGTTTCTAGACTATGTAATCCAGTGCACTGACGTGTGTGCCAGCAATCTGGACCACAGCAAAAAGTACAGCACTGGAAAAGCAGGCAGTTTCATACTGTCTCTAGCGCTCCAACATGAAACCTACACAGTTTAAAAAGTTACTCAGCCATTAGGGACATGCAGGAAATATGGTGGTGATTCCATGGTGTGCTGACATTGCATGACGCAGTGCCAGATTTTTGCTGCATATAACCGTATTCTCTCCACTGACTTCACATTTGTAGTGCTTTAGTAGCAGCATGTTGTGTATGAACCCTGCTGTCACAGTCTGTCCAACTTATTTCCAATGTATCAGTCATTCTGTCATG
Source organism: Schistocerca cancellata (assembly GCF_023864275.1). Lineage (NCBI taxonomy): Eukaryota > Metazoa > Arthropoda > Insecta > Orthoptera > Acrididae > Schistocerca > Schistocerca cancellata. Next base: position 305,876,994 of record NC_064626.1, read on the forward strand.
TTAAAAGTTACTTACATACTGATTTTGTAACAGAGAAATCATTCAGATTTTGAAAAAATAACATAATTGGATAGATAAAAAAATCTACTCACCAAATGGCAGCAGAACACACACATAAAAGAAGATTATGATTAGGCAAGCTTTTGGAGCCAGTGGATTCTTCTTCAGGCAGAAGAGTTGAAGGGGAAGGAAGTGAGGCTGAGAAAGGACTGGAGAGGGCTAGGAAAAGGTGTAGATTTCGGGTAAGTACCCAGAACTTGACTAGAAGAAGGGATCGGTTGGTAGGACATGTTCTGAGGCATCAAGGGATCACAAATTTAGCATTGGAGGGCAGTGTGGAGGGTAAAAATCGTAGAGGGAGACCAAGAGATGAATACACTAAGCAGATTCAGAAGGATGTAGGTTGCAGTAGATACTGGGAGATGAAGAAGCTTGCACAGGATAGAGTAGCATGGAGAGCTGCATCAAACCAGTCTCAGGACTGAAGACCACAACAACAACACCCAGAACTGTGGGTCAGGAGAGACTTACCAGATGGGATGAGAAGGAAAGAATCTACCCCTTTTCCTAGACCTCTCCAGTCCTCTCTCTTCACCCCTCTTCCTTCCCCTTCAACCCTTCTGCCTGAAGGAGGAGCCACAGCCTCCAAAAACGTGCCTAATTATAACCTTCTTTTCTGAGTATGTTCCGTCGCCGCTTGGTGAGTAGATTTTTTATCCATCCAGTTATATTATTACGTACTGATTTTGTATCTTCTGGCATCAACTAGCAGAAAGGTATTTGCTTTTATGTTTATACTTAGCTTGACAGCTTTTCAGTGATCAATTTTAGTTTAATACTAACCTTTGCATTTACACAAAAGAGAACACTGCTAAGGTTATGAGTACACCATGTATCTGCAATGTTAATCACTTATTCATTTCGGATGTTTGTTCAGTGGGTTGCAATTTGCATAAATTTTGTTGTAGTTTCCCTCAGAGAAGCATTCTTCAGTATTCTCATTAGTAACCATGAGTGACGGGGTAGTTTTTGGATTTTGTATGCTTTCTATGTGTGACAGTGTACACAGAACAATCTCTTTGATAATGCACAAAAAGAAAACATATTAGTTCTTGATAACCTAACATATAATAGGACAAACAGACTTAAGTTACATGAAAGGCGATGTTGCTTCCACACAAAAAATGGTTATTAACATGTAGTTGCAATCCTAAGTGCAGGGCCGCTGAAATCCTTGGGCCCTTTCAAGAACCTCTCCCTTCTCACCCAAACTGACACACCCATATTCTACATGCTCCCCAAAATCCATAAACCTACCACTCCTGGGTGCCCACTGTGGCCAGTTACAGTGCCACCACCAAAAAAATCTCAGCTCTTGTTGATCAACATCTGCAACCAATTGTCCGAAACCTAGCCTCCCACATTAAAGATACCAACCACTTCCTGCACTGGCTTTCCGCTGTCTCCACACCCTTACCTCCCGGTTCCCTTCTCGTGACTGTTGATGCAGCCTCCTTATACACCAACTTCTCTTATTCCTGTGGCCTTACCACAATGGAACACTACCTCTTCCAACACCCTACAGATTTAAAACCCATCATTTCATTCCTCATAGACCTAACCAACTACATCCTAGCCCATAACTACTTCACCCTTGAAGGGATGGTATACAAACAAATTCTTGGCACAGCCTTGGGCACTTGCATGGCATTCTCCTATGCCAACCTTTTCATTCCTAGCTTCCCAAAATCCCAAACCCTTGGTCTGGTTCAGGTTTATTGATGACATCTTTATATTATCTGGACCTGAGGTCAGGATACCTTGTTCTCATTCCTCCACAACCTCAACAACTTCTCTCCCATCCGCTCCACCTGGGCCTTTTCAACCCATTGTGTCACCTACCTATTTGATCTCCTCTCAGTTTGCTCCATCCGCACCTTGGTCCACACAAAACCCATCAACCACCAAAATTTCCTGCAATTTGATAGCTGCCACCCCTTTCACATAAAAAAATCTGTCCCATACAGCCTGGCCACGTGTGGTAGATGCATCTGCAGTGATAAGAACTCCCTCATCCAGTATGCAGAAGGCCTCACAAAGGCCTTCGCAGGCAGGTGATACCCTCCAGACCTCATTCACAAACAGATCTCCCATGCCATATCCTCACACACACACACACACACACACACACACACACACACACACACACCTGGTCCTCACATCCATCCCAAGAACGAACTACAAAGAAGCCCCCCCCCCCCCCCTCTTGTCAACCATCATCACCCCAGACTGGAATGACTACTGAACCACATCCTTCGTCTGAGCTATGATTATCTATCATTATGCTGTGAAATGAGGGACATCCTACCTAACATACTTCCAACCCCTCCCAAAGTGGTGCTCCACCACCCATCCAACCGCCATAACATCCTAGTCCATCCCTACACCATTCCCACCCTCAATCCACTGCCACAGGGATCATACACCTGTGGAAGATCCAGATGCAAGACCTTTCCGATCCACCCACCCAGCACCACCTACTAGAGTCCCTCCACAGGCTTATCCTGCCCCATCACTGACCATGCCACCAGTGAAAGCAGCCATGTTATATACTAGCTATGCTGCAACCACTGCACAGCATTGTACATCAGTATGACAACTGGCCATCTGTCTACTAGAATGAATTTCCACCGCCCTATTGTTGCAAAAATCAAGGTGGACGGCTCAGTGGCACAACATGTAGCAGAGCACAATATGCAAGATTTCAATGGCTGCTTCACAACCTGTGCCATCTGGATCTTCCCCACCAGCACCAGCTTTTTTGAGCTGTGCAGATGGGTGCTATCCTTAAAGCACATCATTCACTCCCCTAAACTTCCTGGCTTAGACCTAAGGTAGTTTGTATCCCCACATCAGCTAGTTGTTTGCTGCTATCTCACACCCTAGTGTATGAAATCATGTCCCCAGCCATTTGCCACCTGTCCTCAAAGATGGCTCCCACATCTCCTCGGGGGGGGGGGGGGGGGGGGGGGGGGTGCCAAATTTATATTCTTGAGAAAAAAAACCTTGTTTCCCAAAGCGTCCAGCATCCAGTGCACGTTGGTCTATCGATTATTCATATGATTTTGTAACACATCCCTGTTGGTTTTTGAACACATTCTAAGTTGATATCTGAATGAATCATAAGTTCATTTTTGAATGCATGCATAGCGTACATGATGTCTCTGTCGCATTTACAAATAAACTCTCCTGCAGACAAAAGTGGACGGGGCTATGCGAGTTGAGCGGAATAAAACCGACCGGGTGAATGCCAATCGCTGTTTGTTTATGTGGTTGATTGGGTTTGTGAATGATCAGTGTTGTTATAATTAATAGCAAAGTCTATAGATTTAGACTACCAAATGGAAATAAATGACTAACAAGAATAACAGGTGATAAAGATTATGTATTATCCTCTCGGTGTATCAAAGAAAATGAATTTTTGACAGAAAATATTTGGCCAGGTCACTATACTAGTAAGGGTCAGTTGTACAGTCCCCAGCTAGTAGCCGCTTAAGTTCTGTTCTGGGAATAAAACAGAAAATGCATTGTTTTATGAACACATAATAATGCCTAATCAGAGAACAAATGTGGGATAACTAAACTGGTGACTGCGGCAGGGTTAGTGAAGTTAACTGGAGAATAAGTTTTGACACTGGCATGAATAGGTACAGAAGTAGTGGTGAGAAGATTGTTTGTCAGAATTAGGAAGGAGAAAAAATGGGAATAACACACAAATTGTGGAAGAATGTGACGATTCCAAATTTATATAAAAATTTCGTACTACTACTTTTCAATCTCATGGTTGAGAAACTGGAGCGTATGAATGAAATATGAAACAATTTCCTAACATAAAGCTTTTTGCTTGTAGTAGGCCTAACAGACATTTGATATTGGTACTTCATGAATTATATTCCGTCGTGTTATAAAAATGATCATTTGTGCCAAAACAGTCTGGTTTGTTTGGTGTGTGTGTTTGTGTGTGTTATAATTGTTCCAATATTAGAAAGGCCTATTTCGTTTTTGTAGCAAACAGTGACAAAATAGATGTAATCAGATTGAGAAACCACACCAGTCTTTGGTACTATTTGTATTAACAGGTTTTTCAGTGTTAGACAATGACATTTTGATTTTTCATGTAGCAAAACGAACTTTGGTGAGGTAATAGATTATTTTGCAGAAAGGATAGCACACCATGTAAAGCTGTAGCAAGGTAGAGAGAAAAAAATGTGAGGACCTAAGGATTGAAGAAATTTCTATTGTCTTGCTTGTCTCTTGTCTTTACTGTTTTTTTGTATCCTGTATTTAATTTCATGTCTCACAAAACAGCAAGTTATTAGCAAACAGCCAATAAACAGTGCAAATTTTCAGAAAAGTTCTTGTTCTCCTGGTAACAAATAATCCCATCCAGTATTAACGGCAAGGTTTTTTTTTTCTTTCTATCTTTCTGTCTTTTTTATTATTATTTTTTTTTTAAAAAAGAATGGCAGGATATCAAACCAGCAACTGCAAGCGGGAGAGGCACCACAGGTCATTTTAATTTCGACTGTCCTGAATGTAGTTTGATGGCACCCATTACAAAATATACACATTTGAATTCCACAGAGTAAAATACAGTGACAAGCGATAGAAGAATACTGTGTGAAGAGGTGTGGCACTGCACTTTGGCACATTTAAGACAAAATAACATGTCTTACATTTCCTCGAACATATGTGTTTCATGTATCAGACTCTTCAGAAAGATGTGCGCTACAAGATTAAAATATTTTTGAAAAGTCGACTTTTTTTTGTGTCCTGTCCGAAATGCTCAAGGAAGGTATGGGGGAGAGGGCGGCACTATCTAGTACTGCCCCAATTCGGAAATATCGTAGATTTGGGGCTAATGCACAAAGCAGTCTGAGTTATAGTGGGGAGGTGGGTAGTCTCTATGTGACCCCTGTTCACGTTTGATGAGTTTGCTATTTCCTCTTCGTTTACAGCTCTCATGTCAAATGACAACAAAATGGATTTCTGTGGCCCGGAACTATCAAGTGACTTACACATTCACAATCACATACTTATGGAAGGCTGAAATATGTTATTAGTTTCAGATTTTATATTTTATTTCGCTCTTTTTGACAGCCAAGCATTAATTGCCTTGCCAAACAATGAAGTTTTTTTTGTTGGTTTGCTAAATAAATTTGGCTTTTGTTAATTTTTTCTCCTGAGGCAGTCAATTTATTTGAAGTGAAGTGTTCACTATTGGCTAGTTTCAACTGTTTGCTGCATTTCAAGTGCACATTTCATCATCTAGCACATATGGCATTATGCCATAATAAAGAACCAAACATGAGATAATACAGTACTGGTGCTCCAAGAAAATTTACATCTCGAAAACCACACTTGACCATATCAGGTCAAGGCCTACTTCCTTGGGAATCTGCACATGCGAATGTGCACTTTAACTCGAGTTATGGTTCACGAGATTCCGATGCTCTTGGAGTATCCTCTGATGTCTTTTTTTTCTTTTATGACATAATGTAGGATCTTTTAATGTTTTACGCGTATGAACATATGGGCTTCCTATGTCATTGTAGCTGCGCAAATGTGGTGACGCCTGTTGTCTGGCGCTCTCTGTCAACTGCTGAAACGAACCTTTTTGTAACAGGAAAATATTGTGAATGGTGGTTTGAAAACCTTTACTTTCAAAGTAAATTTCCTTTTACACAAGATGGACTACGTGCAAGAATGTACGATGAATTTCGTAAATCGTAGAGCATTTGGCTCTCATTTAAAAATCAACTCTTTGAGGATGAGCCATTTAGAAGAATTTGGAGCCCAGAAAATCAGACATTTATGTCATTATTAAAAATTTTATTGGCACATTTGTTGATGTATCTTAAAGTGTAAATCGCGCAAAGAGATCAACATTAAAAGTGAAAGTTTAGCTTCTCTTGCAACTTATTAGTCTTCAATACCAATATTATATGTAAAAGATTTGATTTTCATGTAGCAACACTATGTATATTAATTTAAACCATTAACTTTTCCTATTTGTGTGTTTGTGCTACTTAACAGTGATGTTGCTATTGTCTGACTACATCACGTGTCCTGAGCTGTGAATGTCTGCTGTCATTGGCTGGTGAGATCACATGACGTGAGCTGTGACTGGCTTACAAAAGCACATCACAATCTCCATTTCAATGCTTCGGAAGGTAACATGCGGCAATTGGTGGAATATGAATTTATGCTTTTGTAATACAAAAATATTCAGTGTACATGTTGCTGCACCTCGAAGATTTTTCCAAAATGTGATTTTTGCCCCCTGAGTTTTTTTTCTAAAGTGCCAGGAAATTCTACGCCGGTGTATGAAACTATAATCACTTGAAGGATTGATATGTTTTACAGTTCTGAGAGAAAGTAGACTGTCACTTAACATGGAAAAAGTGTATTTTCACCCAGGAGAAAGTGAATTTTGAATGGGGAAATCAAGGAAATTTTTTTCCTTGTCCGCATATACACCCTGGAATAGGAAAGATTGATTTTCACCATCACATGCTCAGTTGCATACAGGGGCAACAAGACAATTGTTAGACATTGAGTTTGTGTCCAAAGTCCTCTTCAAAAAAGAAAACTCACACACATTCACACAATCAAGCACTTCTCACACACACATGACCGGTATCTGTAGCCTCTCCAGCAGTCTATCCTTTTCATAATATTATTGATGTTCCAACCTGGACTTTCTATTATTTGTTTATACCTCATGTTGAGCATTGGCAACACTTCTGCACAAAACATGTCAATATGCCACTGGCCCTATCTAGACTGTTACGATCTCCTGCAGAAATGTGCACTATTGTTAATTATTTGTCCAGTTTTAAAGTCAGTTCAGTCCGAGCTACGTATTGATTCAGGAAAGCAGCAGTTTAAACATGATAAATATAAAAAGCAAATGTATATAGTGTACATGCTTATAGTTGGCAAAACTACAAAATTTTCTGTTTGTTCATGATTTCGCTCCCAATATTCTTCACCCTCTAGCCATTCCAAATTCTTCAAAATTAATCTGAATATGACCTCAGTTGCCAAAGCATCAGTTGCAAAGTATCACACAATATAAAAATGTTGACTTCAGCAGCAATAGTTTAACCTTTTTGAATGATGAATTTGGGGAATGAACCTAATCTTATAACTAGATAATAAGAGAGATCTGGCAACCAGGATGACTCAATATGGAAAAAAGAGAAAAAGACCAATTACACAGCATCACAAAGATCAGAAAAATTGCAAATGAATCTGTCGTATCAGAAGAACTTCTCAGTACTGAGGCAATGAGTGATGAGACCCATGTACTGGAGGAGTTACAAAAGTATTTTGATAATTTGTTGAATTGTAATTTACATAATACTTTGTTAAACTATAGTGGATATGACACTCTTATGGACAATGAACTATGCAGTTCTGGTACTATAGAGGCAGATATCCTGAGCTGATAAGAGAGGAGAAAGCAATATATAAAATATAAATAACACGTCTGCTAGATAAGATGAATTCAGTGTTGTTGTTGTTGTGATCTTCAGTCCTGAGACTGGTTTGATGCAGCTCTCCATGCTACCCTATCCTGTGCAAGCTTCTTCATCTCCCAGTACCTACTGCAACCTACATCCTTCTGAATTTGCTTAGTGTATTCATCTCTTGGTCTCCCTCTATGATTTTTACCCTCCACACTGCCCTCCAATACTAAATTGGTGATCCCTTGATGCCTCAACACATGTCCTACCAACCAATTCCTTCTTCTAGTCAAGTTGTGCCACAAACTTCTCTTCTCCCCAATCCTATTCAATACTTCCTCATTAGTTATGTGATCTACCCATCTAATCTTCAGCATTCATCTGTAGCACCACATTTCAAAAGCTTCTATTCTCTTCTTGTCCAAACTATTTATCATCCATGTTTCACTTCCATACATGGCTACACTCCATACAAATACTTTCAGAAATGGCTTCCTGACACTTAAATCTATACTCAATGTTAACAAATTTCTCTTCTTTAGAAACGCTTTCCTTGCCATTGCCAGTCTACATTTAATATACTCTCTACTTCGACCATCATCCGTTATTTTGCTTCCCAAATAGCAAAATTCCTTTACTACTTTAAGTGTCTCATTTCCTAATCTAATTCCCTCAGCATTACCTGACTTAATTCGTCTACATTCCATTATCCTCGTTTTGCTATTGTTGATGCTCATCTTATACCCTCCTTTCAAGACACTCTCCTTTCCAATCAACTGCTCTTCCAAGTCCTTTGCTGTCTCTGACAGAATTACAATGTCATCGGCGAACCTCAACGTTTTTATTTCTTCTCCATGGATTTTAATACCTACTCCGAATTTTTCTTTTGTTTCCTTCACTGCTTACTCAATGTACAGATTGAATAACATCGGGGAGAGACTACAACCCTGTCTCACTCCCTTCCCAATCACTGCTTCCCTTTCATATCCCTCGACTCTTATAACTGCCATCTGGTTTCTGTACAAATTGTAAATAGCCTTTCGCTCCCTGTATTTTACCCCTGCCACCTTCAGAATTTGAAAGAGCGTATTCCAGTCAACATTGGCAAAAGCTGTCTCCAAGTCTACAAATGCTAGAAACGTAGGTTTGCCTTTTCTTAATCTAGCTTCTAAGATAAGTCGTAGGGTCAGTATTGCCTCACATGTTCCAACATTTCTACGGAATCCAAACTAATCTTCCCCGAGGTCTTCTTCTACTAGTTTTTCCATTCATCTGTAAGGAATCCACGTTAGTATTTTGCAGCCGTGACTTATTAAACTGATAGTTTGGTAATTTTCACATCTGTCAACACCTGCTTTCGTTGGGATTGGAATTATTATATTCTTCTTGAAGTCTGAGGGTATTTCGCCTGTCTCATACATCTTGCTCACCAGATGGTAGAGTTTTGTCAGGACTGGCTCTCCCAAGGCCGTCAGTAGTTCCAATGGAATGTTGTCTACTCCCGGGGCCTTGTTTCGACTCAGGTCTTTCAGTGCTCTGTCAAACTCTTCACGCAGTATCGTATCTCCCATTTCATCTCCATCTACATCCTCTTCCATTTCCATAATATTGTCCTCAAGTACATCGCCCTTGTATAGACCCTCTATATACTCCTTCACCTTTCTACTTTCCCCTCTTTGCTTAGAACTGGGTTTCCATCTGAGCTCTTGATATTCATACAAGTGGCTCTCTTTTCTCCAAAGGTCTCTCTAATTTTCCTGTAGGCAGTATCTATCTTACCCCTAGTGAGATAAGCCTCTACATCCTTACATTTGTCCTCTAGCCATCCCTGCTTAGCCATTTTGCACTTCCTGTCAATCTCGTTTTTGGGACGTTTGTATTCCCTTTTGCCTGCTTCATTTACTGCATTTTTATATTTTCTCCTTTCATCAATTAAATTCAGTATTTTTTGTGTCACCCAAGGATTTCTACTAGCCCTCATCTTTTTACCTACTTGATCCTCTGCTGCCTTCACTACTTCATCCCTCAAAGCTACCCATTCTTCTTCTACTGTATTTCTTTCCCCCATTCCTGTCAATTGTTCCCTTATGCTCTCCCTGAAACTCTGTACAACCTCTGGTTTAGTCAATTTATCCAGGTCCCATCTCCTTAAATTCCCACCTTTTTGCAGTTTCTTCAATTTTAATCTACAGGTCATAACCAATAGATTGTGGTCTGAATCCACATCTGCCCCTGGAAATGTCTTACAATTTAAAACCTGGTTCCTAAATCTCTGTCTTATCATTATATAATCTATCTGAAACCTGTCAGTATCTCCAGGCTTCTTCCATGTATACAGCCTTCTTTTATGATTCTTGAACCAAGTGTTTGCTATGATTAAGTTGTGCTCTGTGCAAAATTCTCCAGGCGGCTTCCTCTTTCATTTCTTAGCCCCAATCCATATTCACCTACTACGTTTCCTTCTCTCCCTTTTCCTACTGCCAAATTCCAGTCACCCATGACTATTAAATGTTCGTCTCCCTTCACAGTCTGAATAATTTCTTTTATTTCATCATACATTTCTTCAATTTCTTCGTCATCTGCAGAGCTAGTTGGCATATAAACTTGTACTACTGTAATAGGCGTGGGTTTCGTATCTATCTTGGCCACAATAATGTGTTCACTATGCTGTTTGTAGTAGCTTACCCACATTCCTATTTTCCTATTCATTATTAAACCTACTCCTGCATTACCCCTATTTGATTTTGTGTTTATAACCCTGTAGTCACCTGACCGGAAGTCTTGTTCCTCCTTCCACTGAACTTCACTAATTCCCACTATATCTATCTTTAACCTATCCATTTCCCTTTTTAAATTTTCTAACCTACCTGCCCGATTAAGGGATCTGACATTCCACGCTCCGATCCGTAGAATTCCAGTTTTCTTTCTCCTGATAATGACATCCTCTTGAGTAATCCCCGCCCGGAGATCCGAATGGGGGACTATTTTACCTCCGGAATATTTTACCCAAGAGGACGCCATCATCATTTAACCATACAGTAAAGCTGCATGCCCTCGGAAAAAATTACGGCCATAGTTTCCCCTTGCTTTCAGCCGTTCGCAGTACCATCACAGCAAGGCCGTTTTGGTTAGTGTTACAAGGCCAGATCAGATCAGTCAATCATCCAGACTGTTACCCTTGCAACTACTGAAAAGGCTGCTGCCCCTCTTCAGGAACCACACGTTTGTCCGACCTCTCAACAGATACCCCTCCGTTGTGGTTGCACGTATGGTACGGCTACCTGTATCGCTGAGGCACGCAAGCCTCCCCACCAACGGCAAGGTCCATGGTTCATGGGGGAATTCAGTGTATAAACAGACAAAGCATTTGGAGAGATTGGGCACCAGTGGCTCTACAGACCTCTGAACAGAATTTGAAAGGAAAATACAATACCCAATCACTCGAACCAAGAAGTCATCATTGCATTAAATAGAATGGATGAAAGGAAGAAGTGCACTAACTACTGAAATGTACATATGTTATCCAGAGGATTAAATATCTATGAATTTATCTTTATGGATAAAATAAGAAAAGATTTTGGATCTACACTGGGAGAAAAACAATGTGGGTTAGATCTCAAAGATCAATTACTGATTTCATTTTTGTCACAAGAGTACTTTATGGAAAACACTTGGAGAAAACTTAAAAAAAAAAAAATTGTAGCTGTATTTCTGGAAATCAGGAAAGGATATGACCGTGTACCATTCAGGCATATATTTGAATATTTAAAGTGTAAGAGTGTTCCTGATAACATTAATAAGATGCTTATGCAATGAATCAGAAAGCAGTGTATAGTTCCAGACTGGAAGTCTGAAAAATGCCTAAAGAAAGTACCGACAGTTGATGCTTTTGTTTTTCTGATGTTGCAGTGATTTGGGGTGGGATAAAAATGGAGGTACAAACCAAACTAGATCTTTGGGATGCCAAATTTATGAAACTAGGCCTTAAAATCAGCAAGACTAAGACAGTAATATGGTGGTGAATAGAAATACTCCAACACTTCATCAAACAACTGGTGATGAGGAGATAGATACCTCCCACCTATTCTTGCATAGGGACTAAATAGCAAAATTTACTTCACTGAATAGGAACCACCTTCCAACAACAGGAATTAAATTCCTCTGTTCTTGCATACAGAAAACAAATAAATAAAGAATAAGAATGTTTGACAACAGCACGTATTAGAAAGAAGCCTGCCAGAGACCCTTGAACAGAAGCAAGTGCAATTTGAGGACCTTTTTGCCTTGCTTTCACAGAAATGTCCCATGGGAGAGAGAACAGGAAGCTCTTATGACAGCTTAGAGAAGTAGTTCCTTAAGAACCTCATATCTTGAAGAGTTGACTGGCATCAGATAAATTAAGAGCAGCAAGAAAAATTGGAGGAGGGTTATATACAACCACACCTAGCTTGTTGGGGTTGAAAAATAATGATGATGATGATGATGATGATGATGATGATGATGATGATGGCGGTGCTTATGCTAGTCTGCAATATACAGCTTCTGAGCTTTACACTTGACCAGGCCCGGCCATACCGCGCATGGGGCCATGTGCACAAATTCCGCGCATGGCGTTTCTGCATCCCCTGCCCGCCCCTCCTCCATCACATCTTATACACCTTCAGCACATTCAAAAGAATTCCAAGTTTCACCGTTGACATACTACCAATGTATCAAAAGACTTTTACTGCAGCAGACCTACTGTTGTGACAGGAAAATAATTAATCAGAAAAAGAATCTTTTGTGGTGGGGTTCGTAGCGACAAACACTTCGCTGTAGCAACGGCTTACGAAGTCACCGCCACACTTTTAATAGCGGGCCGACCGGTCCGCTGGAACAGTGGACAGAAAGATGAAAACCCAACACTCTGATTAAAGAAAAGTCGGTACTTATCTTTATTAACGAACGCAATAGGACGTTCGGTGTTACCGACTCGGTGAGACAACACAGCACCGAGGCCGAAAGAAGAGGCATCACAAGCTAACACTAGAGGCTTGTTTGGGTCGTAATGGATCAGACAACGATCATTCAATAAAGCCTCTTTAAGCTGCTGAAAGGCTGATTGGCAATCAGCTGACCACACAAACGGAACATGCTTACGGCGGAGACGATGCAACGGTGCAGCAATCTGTGATGCATTAGGTATAAACCTAATATAATATGTCAATTTGCCAAGAACTGCTTGCAATTCATGCAGATCGCGAGGGGCGGGCAAATCGTGAATAGCTGCTAAATGTGACTGGGAGGGATGAATGCCTTGAGCATTAATAACATGTCCCAGATACTCCATCTCCGTGAGGAAAAATGAACATTTATCGATGTTGCAATGTAGGCCTGCCTGAGACAACACTGTAAACAAACACTCCAAATTACAGAAATGTTCAGCAGGCGTCCGAGCGGACACAACAATATCGTCTAAATAGTTGCAACACGATGGCACATTAGCCAGAAGTTGTGACAAAAAACGCTGAAAAACGGCTGGAGCTGACGCACAACCAAAAGGCAAACGCAGAAAACGGAACAACCCCAACGACATGTTTATGACAAAATACTGTTGTGATTGCTCGTCGAGGGGCAATTGCAAATATGCTTCACGGAGATCAATTTTGGAAAAGAAACGAGCTTCCCCTAACTTATCCATCAGCTCGTCCAGTCTAGGCAAAGGAAAAGAATCAATGACAGTCTGAGGATTAACTGTTGACTTAAAATCAGCACACAAACGTAACTTGCTAGACGGTTTCTTTATAATAACTAAGGGAGAAGCCCACTGGCTCGCTGAAACGGGTTGAATAACACCGTTGTTTTGCCAACGACGAAGTTCATCTTCTACAGGTGCCCGGAGGGCGTGAGGCACTGGACGAGCACGAAAAAATCGAGGCTGAGCATTATCTTTTAACGTAATATGAGCGGCAAAGTTCGCAGCACAACCTAGTTCGTCTTTAAATATGTCACTGTATTGTTTACACAAATCGGTTATGCTGTCTTGAGGAACAACAACAGAATTAATTTGCAACACATTGTCTTGGATAGACAGGCCAAACAAGTCAAAACAGTCTAATCCGAAAATGTTTACACTGTCTGTAGCGCGGAGCACTGTGAATGAAACTGTTTTTGTATTGCCACGGAATGTGGCTGGCACGCTACATACACCTAACAAAGGAATTTGTTCTCCACTATAAGTAGCCAAAGAATGTTTTGCCGCTGAAAGTTTAGGGCGGCCTATAGCCGCATACATAGCACTATTTATTAGAGTCACAGACGCACCAGTGTCTAATTGAAAATTGAAGGTCTTATCCTGGATGCGTAGCTTCACAAATAGTTTATTACACTGTCTCTGGATCGGTGCAGTGGAGGCGGAAGACACAAAATCAGCGCATTTAGCGCGTGTTCGCTGCTTACGACAACTCGTGGGTTGGGCGGGTGGGACAACAACTCCCGCTTCACTTGCAGTCTGTACATTACTTTTTACAGCGTTTGAATTACGCTTGGGTCGCATAGCAGAGGGCTGGGTGGGTGGCTTATTGCGAACAGGTTTATTACCCACACGAACTGTGGAAGAGTCTTTAAATGCGACCTTCTGGGCGGGCTGGCTATGAATAACATGAATATCCATGGGCTGGGCAGCACTAGAATTGTTCTTGCGGTTACGCAAACAAACAGTCTGGATGTGTCCTTTCCTTTGACAAAAGTGACAAACCGCGGTTCTTAACGGGCAACGTTCACGAGGATGAGCAAGAACACACTTAGGGCAAGACTTAACTCTATCATTTTGCACACGCGGCTGACGAATGTTTTTAACATGACGCGGCCGGCTAGTGTTTACAGTCTGACTCTGCCGGTGGGGCCGCGGGCGTGACATAACTTGCTTAGCACAGGCAATTTGAGAAATACATGGCTGATCTAACTCACACTCAGCATAGTCAAAAGTATCTTGGGCTTCAATGATGTTCATCACAGTCTCTAATGATGGGTCAGGCAACTTTAAGATAGCAGCACGAATACGAGAATCTGCAATGTTTTGAGTAATAGCGTCTCGTAACATGGCATCACTGTAGGAAGCTCCACACACACAATTAAATCGGCACTGATGGGTGAGGCCCCGTAAATCTGTTAACCACTGTTTGTTAGATTGATGTGGCAGTTTCTTTAATCTGAAGAACTTGAATCTGGCTGCTGCCACATGAACTCGCGACTCGAAATACTCAGCAAGCTTGTTAACAACAACGTCATAGTCTAAAGCTTCTGGCTTGGATTCCGGGAACAACTTACAAAGTAGTCTATAGACTTCCATGCCTGCAGTGGAAATTAAATAAAGCTGCCTGGAAATTAAATAAAGCTGCCGCTCATTACTTGTGATTTTGTAGACTGTCATGTGCGCCTGCAACTGCACGAAATATTCTCGCCATTCTTCTCTTGATGCATCAAATGCACGGAAAGGTGGTGCTGCCTGTGCGTGTTCCTTTTGTGTTGGTGGATTAGCCGCTTGTTTGGCGATTGCTTCCACCAGACTTTGTATTTGCTGACTCTGTAACAAGATCAACTGTTGTAATTCGGCAGACATAGTGAACACAAATTAAACCAGCCCCCAAAATGTTATCTCTATAATTAGTATAACAAGAAACAAGTTGAACCAGCCCTGCACACGAGTTCGGAAGTCCTCGTCGCCAGTTTTGTGGCGGGGTTCATAGCGACAAACACTTCGCTGTAGCAACGGCTTACGAAGTCACCGCCACACTTTTAATAGCGGGCCGACCGGTCCGCTGGAACAGTGAACAGAAAGATGAAAACCCAACACTCTGATTAAATAAAAGTCGGTACTTATCTTTATTAACGAAGATACAGAAACACAGTAGTGAACTCCGTGTCTACAGAAATCTGTCTAGTTCGAGTCGGAGCAGCTAGGTCAGCGTCGGCTGACGACAAACTACAACTCTGCTGCGATGAACACACAACTGACTAGCAAGTACACAAATCGGTGGTGAGTATACAACTAAGCGGCGAATACAGAACTGTCCTAGCGCTCGCGACTCCAGTGCTTAAGGAGCCAGAAGCCAGCGGTGGCGCGCGCAGACTTGCGGCGATTTCCTGTATCGCTGGCGCTGCTTATGCGGACGGCGTCCGGACTTTGATGCTGCCAACCTTTTGGCAGTGGGCTCGGTTGGCATTACTGGCTAGGATATAACACTCCTCCCCCCGAAATCGCCGCACCGTCGTTGAATAATGACGTGGCGAGCGTCGACGGCGGGGGCGGGGTCTGGCCGCAGGCGTAGCAGAAGAGACCGGGGCGGAGACTGTTGTCGGTGGCAGTCCCCGGTCCGCACCCCAGCATTGGCTGCGCGGGGCCTCGGGAAACACCGACTGAAAACCGAGGTCAGGGTGCACGCCTGTTACCACGGGCGCAGCTTCTGGTACTGGACGCGATGGGGCGTCGGGACCCACGAAGAGAGGCAGCGTCTCCTGACTCTGCGTCGACGGCTGCTGCGTGGGCGCTGATCAAAGCGCTGCGGTGTCATACTCCTTGGGGGTGCCCAAGGAAAGCGGCTGCAGGACAGGCTGCACAGCCACCGCTTGGGATGGCGGCCCGGCTGAGGGGTCGATGTCCATCTGCTCCGAAGGCGGTGGCGACTGAAGAGGGACCGCAGGCGCCGGAGCGACCACCTGGGGCGCTCCCGGATGAAGCTGCGTGGGAGGCATCCATGGGACGGGCTGTCGGCGTGGTAGCGGCGACGGCTGCTGCTGCTGCCCTGGTGGCGGCAGCGAAGTCGGAAGGCGCGGCTGGAACCCGCCGCGGACCAAATCTGTAGACAAAGAACGAGCGGCAGAATCCGGGCGGCCAGCGCGGCGCAACTGGTTCTGATGCCTCCTGTGCACCCCAGTAGCACCTTGAACAGTATAAAAACTGCGACCCTGGACACGTATCACGGTGCCTCGTTCCCAACGACGGCGACCATGATAAACTCTGGAAAAAACGGCATCGTTGCGCTGAAAACGCGTGCGAAGCTCAGAAGCGGCGTGTCGATCCAGGGGGTGCAACAACCGTAGTAGGGTGCGATGACGACGGCCGTGGAGAAGCTCCGCAGGCGAAGGGCCGTCATGTGGCGTGGTCCGGTACAACGACAGGAACGTGATGAGGGCCTGCTGACGAGAGTGCGTAGCACGAAGGCGGTCCATATGATCCTTGAATGTGCGTACAAAACGTTCCGCTGCACCATTCGATTGAGGGTGGAACGGCGGAGTAAGAACATGGCGAATGCCATTGGCAGAACAAAAACTTTCAAATTCAGCAGAGGTAAATTGTGGACCATTGTCAGACACTAAAACTTCTGGAAGACCCTCAATACAAAAAATTGAAGTCAACGCCTGTATAGTTTGTGCAGACGTTGTAGACTGCATGGGCACAACAAACGGAAAATTACTAAATGCATCTATCACGATGAGCCAACGAGAATTCCAATATGGACCAGCGAAATCAATATGGACTCGCTGCCAGGGACCGGCAGGGCGGGCCCACTCAAAATAGCGTTGAGGCGGAGCAGCTTGGTTTTCGGCACACGTCGAACAATCTGTAGACATCTGCGTAATCTGCTTATCAATGCCGATCCATGTACAATGACGGCGGGCAAGCTGCTTGGTGCGGACCACTCCCCAATGACCTTGATGCAACAAGTCGAGGACCTTGGATTGGAGCACTTGGGGAACCACTACACGAAGCTGGTCATTCTCGGTGCGTAACAGCAAAACTCTTTGTGAAACAGACAACAGATGACGTTGCGTATAGTAGGGACGAACCACAGGATCCGATATGTCCTTTGCCTTGGACGGCCAACCACGTTGAACAAAACGTAATAGTAAACTCAGATGAGGATCCGTAGCTGTCTCACGTGCCACCTGACGATAATCAATCGGAAAATCCCGGAGGGATTGATGCTCATCGGCGTCAATCTGATGGCAAGAGTCTTCAGAGGAATCGAAGACATCATCCGCAGCAATCGGCAATCTAGAAAGCGCGTCAGCGTTTGCATGCTGAGCTGTAGGGCGATACAGTATCTCATACTGGTATTGTGATAACAAAAGAGCCCAACGTTGTAGTCTCTGAGCTGTCTGCTGAGGAACTGGTTTAGACGGATGAAACAGTGGCGTCAGAGGCTTGTGATCTGTTACTAAATAGAATGGTCTACCATAGAGGTAGTGATGGAATTTTGTGACACCGAACACAATAGCCAACGCTTCCTTGTCCAATTGGCTATAAGTCGGTACTTATCTTTATTAACGAAGATACAGAAACACAGTAGTGAACTCCGTGTCTACAGAAATCTGTCTAGTTCGAGTCGGAGCAGCTAGGTCAGCGTCGGCTGACGACAAACTACAACTCTGCTGCGATGAACACACAACTGACTAGCAAGTACACAAATCGGTGGCGAGTATACAACTGAGCGGCGAATACAGAACTGTCCTAGCGCTCGCGACTCCAGCGCTTAAGGAGCCAGAAGCCAGCGGTGGCGCGCGCAGACTTGCGGCGATTTCCTGTATCGCTGGCGCTGCTTATGCGGACGGCGTCCGGACTTTGATGCTGCCAACCTTTTGGCAGCGGGCTCGGTTGGCATTACTGGCTAGGATATAACAGAATCTTAATAGGAGTGGTAATTACTAAAATGCCAATAATAAAAACTAACTTAGTTATGGGAATCCTTCCAATTTAGTGAAATTCAAAATCAAATAAAGTTCATGAGTGTTGTTAAGGATATAAACTTGAATGTTTTGTTCACTTGACTGTGCTCTTTATTTACAAGACATTAAATGAGTTGTAGGTTACAAGCATTAATGGTTTTCTGCTTTACATACTTTACACAAAACATCTTTTCCTTGCATTTTGGTGAGCAAATTCGTCAATAACGTCTTCAGAATTAAATTTTGAAACCACACCATGTTCCACTGGCTGCATGGCAAGAGAAGAAGACATTCTTGCTAGATGCTGCTTCTGAAATAATTCTTGATAAGCTTTAAACATGAAAAGCTTATTTCAGCAGAGGCAACAGTCACTGGTGCAATTAGCAAAATTCTGTAGGTGATATAAATGTTGAGAAATGGGTTTCCAATGTCGTTAAAGTATTTCAATATTAACATAAGTGATTTCACATCCTTGAGCACCATTCTCTGAACACATTAACTTCTGTGAAAATGTTTGATGCAACAAGGTCCTTTGAACAGTCACCATTTATGTTTACACGTATCTTATTCTAAAGGATTTTACAAACCATTTTCAGTTCTTTGTCCTGTATGTATTTTAAACTTCCTGTGCAAAACAAATTGCTGAATGTTTTGGGGGACTGAGCCAGTTGGCCGAACCTTTCTTTCTAACTTTTTAACACTGTACCAGTGACAGGGTATAAACAATTGATTTTGTATTTCTCCTCCATGTCATCACCTTCATAATCAAATTGGTTTGCCTTGTTTCCAGTTCTCTTTTCTCCAAATTTTGGTTCAATCTGTAAACTTTCAGCTACTTCTCTTTGTTGTCTTTACATTAACAAAACCCTCTTCACAGAAATTCTCGATAAACTTCACTAGACGTTTGAGGGATTTAGTCGCTGTTTTCATGTCTATGTTTTCTTCTTGAAATGCCTCACTTGCTGTGTCAGTGGCAAAGAGAAGATCATACCATATGACAACACCTACAGTAAACTCAATGCTTTTTTATTTGTTCACAGCAAGTAAGTGTGCATTGCTCTTTGTTTTCAATTCAGTAGTGCTCTTATTCACCTCAAGAAGGGCTTCTCTGACTTCTCTTGTCTGGTATTTTATAGCTTTGACACTCTCCACCCTGCTTTCTGATCAAGTATCTGAAAGCTGCTTCACTGTTAAAGTTGGTACCATGTTCAGTAAGATTTCCCATCTCTGAGTGGATGCACTGAAAACAATATATATTCTTCGAATTACACTATGAAGTGCGAGTGCTTTTGCTGCAGATTTGCCACATCTGATAACCCAATGTTAAGACTGTCACTGGCACATTGCATATTAAATGCTCTTGGATTGCACTTCAGGGTTCTGGCTTGAACACCTCTTCGATAACCTTTCATATTTGTCCCATTATTGTAACTTTGCTCTCTGCAGTGATGAATATTGAGCCCTAGTTGATCTAGTTTCTACAAAAGACTTTCAGTCAAACTTTCTCCTGCTGTTGAAGTGACGTTCAAAGCTGAGGAAGTGTTCTTCTACAGCCAATGTGACTTCTGATAAATTTACAAACCTAACAACCAATGTTATTTGTTCATTGTGGCTTGTATCAAGAGTACAATCAAGTATGACAGAAAAAAATTATTATTTTTTTTTTTTTTACAAAATTAACAATACTATTTTTGTACTTTGTTGGTAAGCTGATTTATGAGTTCATTTTGAATGTTTTTCCCAAGATAATGATCATGAATTTCTTGAGTTTTTACCCACCTGAAATGCTCCTGCAAAATGGGGTCAAATTATGCTATCATTTTGATCAAACCAAGAAAATAAGCATTATTTTCTTGATAGAGCATGTTACTGGTCCGCCTTAAGGCCAGATTATGTTGAGCTAGGTACCTGATGGTGAGTATAATTCTTTTTAGAAGCTGACACCAATATTTCTTCTCTTTTTCCAGTAGTTCAAGGTCACTTTGAACAATACAATGTTTTTGTTTCAAATGTAGCCCACATTCTATCCATTTTTTTAGTCTGTGTGGTTAAATGATTGTTCATGCTCTTGAAGCTGATTTCCTAAATAAACCACAGAGTTCATCCTTTGACAGCTTGTTTGGAGGAGATCCAAAAAGTTTACAACAAAAACAAAAAAACTTTGTTGGTAGATTTCGGATACAGAAGCCATTTATGATCCTTTTTTTTTTCTCCATTTGGTAAAGTTCTACATAAGAATTAGTAGAAGATTTTCTTCTGTCCTCATGTAACGAATATTCAAAATTTACAATTTTAGTAGGGCTTTTCTGTACAATTCCATTTATTATGGAGGGTGTTAATGTATTAGACCAAGTGCCTGGTCTCAAATTTGTTATTACTTCACAACTGCTGCTACTAGGCCTAACTGAATGTGGAAGCAGGAGGTCAGCATTATAGACAGTGCTTCTTGTCCACTTGTCTGTAAAGCAACACATGACAAGAGGCTACTGTTAATGCCATTGTTCCTTAAGTACACGCTAGTATTATTTGTTGGTCAAAGAAATTTTTTTAAAGTGCCTCTTTGTGACTTAAAAACTGTTCATATTGTAGCTTTTCTTGATCTTTTGAGCACCTGAATTGTATTTTCTAAATCTGTCCTTTTCATGAGATATCCCCCTGCTAGCACTTTGAACTTCACAGGACAGACAAAAACACTGCATCTTCACACAACACTTGAAACGGCATGAACTGGAAAAGTATGGTATTTTTAAACTGACGACAATGAACAAATCATTCTGTGGGAAACACCTGCTGATGGAAGAATGTAATGCTTGGTTGTTAAGACAACAATGAGTAGAAAGGACACAGAGAGGTGCTGACAAACTATAAACCACATAGCTCTTAATTTATGCATGAGCAATAGTCATGTGTTGGCAATAGATATTACTAGAGCACATCAGTACCATAGGCCCTGGTTCCCTTGACTTCAGTGCCGGCGTAACCTTCTGAGATGTACTCCAGTAGTCATAGTCGTGTCACAATCGGTATATAATTGAATTACATAACATTAAAAGCAGTCTCAGAACACCTTACTTTATTTTTTCAACTCATCTTTAGTAACAAAATTATGGGTGACAGCTTTCGAATTGTCTTCTAATGATTTGCGTGGGGCCCCTAGAAGTGCAGACCCCTTAGAAGCATGGGACCCTGTGCAGTTGCACTTTCTGCACATGCCTAAGGCTGGCCCTGCGTGTGACATTATTTTCTTTGAAACAGCTCTGAGGTTGAAATGATAATCACAGAAAACAACAGAGGTCTTAGAATTCCTTTATGATTACCCTAATTGGCATACAAAATGTTGAATAAAAGACCTTCAGTTTAATCTAGAGCCATAGTGTGTGCTACTAGGTGATATGCAGAAAGCAACTTTTGCTGCATGTAGTGGTTAAAATGAAGATTTTCAGCAATCCGTTTTGCTATCTCATCAAATCAAGATCATCTTGATTTCCAGTCTAGGAATATTAACTGCCCCTGCCCTCAGTCTAACATGCAACACTTCGCTGTCTGCCACCCCAACCATACTATTCCTCACTCCTTCCCGCTCCAGCCTCCTCCTTACTCCACCCAGTCACCACTCCCATCATGCACTGCTGCTGCTGCTTGCAGTGTGGTTTCAGTTGCCTGAGACTGCAGTCATGTGTGTGAGCTGCGTTTGTGTGTATGTGTGTGTGTGTGTGTGTGTGTGTGTGTGTGTGTCTATTGTTGACGAAGGCTTTAATGGCCAAAAGCTATAATTTTGAGAGTCTTTTTGTTGTGCCTATCTTTGACTCAGCATCTCCACTATATGGTGAGTTGCAACTTTCCTTCTCATAATATTGTTACATTCCATACTTGATTTTCTGTTGTTTGAATAAAGGCATCCTATTGTTCCTGCTCATAGGCAAAATTGAAAGAAATATTTTTTGCTTTTATTTGTATGTTTTGTTTAGTTTATATGTTTTAGAAGTATGTAATTTTTCCACTGCTGTTCCAAATGTGTGGTGGAAAAGAAGGATAGAAAAATTTACAGAAAATGTAAAAAATATTCAGCCACTTAGAGCTGCTACTGATACTGAAATTTCTCCACAAATATGTTATTGTGCTGAAAATGAAAAACACACAAACTTCACAGATTTCAGAAGAAGTAACATCTATTTACACTTGAAGTACAAAAATTGAAAATACGGCTCACATTACATCAATGAAACAAAATTATATGTAATCAAATATTTCTTATGCACAGCTTTTATTCAGACACCAATGAAACATATTCAGAAATCTTCATTATATGATTTTGAATGTCTCCTAGTGAAATGTTATTGGATTTATGTGCTCAAAATGTAATGGAACACTTCCACCAGAAAGACATACCTTGCTATTGATGGCACAAATGGTAAAAAAATTATATAACAACAATATGGAAAGGATACATTGCTTCTTAGCACATAGAGGAGGCATTGAGTCAGACAGATGCAGTGAAGAGAACACTAGAAATATTTTGCAAATATATGTGAAAGTTTTGTAGTGAGTGTGAGCATTTAAAATGCCTAGGTCCAATATGTGGAAAAGGAACTTTTTATATCACTTCACAGTCTTCTATGCTGGTCGGACTGAGCATGTCAGTGCAGTCAACTGTCCCCATATTCCAACTGTAATCCTTAACACTTTTTTTTACTGCGAATAGGCAATCAGAAGACAGAGTTCCAATTTCAATTCTTCATTCTTTGTTCTTTTCTTTTCTTTCAATATGATTTCATCTGTTCACTATGTTTCTCCTTTCTGTCTTCAACCATTCTGAACCAGTCTTTTTAGCTACCTTGCCTTGGAAAATTTTCAATTTTCAGTACTTTTTCCCAAAAGGCTTTTCTGTTGTTTATATCTTCTGTTTTATGTTGTTTCTTTCTAAATCTGTTTTTACTTTGTTGACCCAGCCTGTTGTGGACCTCTCACCACACAAATATTTGAAGACCTTATTAGTTAATCTACTTTCTTGCAGTTGAAATAACTGTCCAAAAAAATTAGTCTTCTTTTTCTCATTCTGTTTGAAATATTTTCTATATTTTGGTATATTTCACCATTGCTTTGTAGTTTCCAACCTTCTGCTGTGTTTTGTGGTCCTAATATTTTCCTTATAATTCGCCTTTCTAGTACTTCTAATTTATGTAAATTATAATTGTTGGGTTCAAATTAATGATATGAATATAATAGAGGGAAACATTCCACATGGGAAAAATATATCTAAAAACAAAGATGATGTGACTTACCAAACGAAAGTGCTGGCAGGTTGATAGACACACAAACAAACACAAACATACACACAAAATTCAAGCTTTCGCAACCAACGGTTGCTTCGTCAGGAAAGAGGGAAGGAGAGGGAAAGACAAAAGGATGTGGGTTTTAAGGGAGAGGGTAAGGAGTCATTCCAATCCCGGGAGCGGAAAGACTTACCTTAGGGGGGAAAAAAGGACAGGTATACACTCGCACGCACACACATATCCATCCGCACATACACAGACACAAGCAGACATTTGTAAAGACAAAGAGTTTGGGCAGAGATGTCAGTCGAGGCGGAAGTACAGAGGCAAAGATGTTGTTGAAAGACAGGTGAGGTATGAGAGGCGGCAAATTGAAATTAGAAATTAGCGGAGATTGAGGCCTGGCGGATAACGAGAAGAGAGGATATGCTGAAGGGCAAGTTCCCATCTCCGGAGTTCTCACAGGTTGGTGTTAGTGGGAAGTATCCAGATAACCCAGACGGTGTAACACTGTGCCAAGATGTGCTGGCCGTGCACCAAGGCATGTTTAGCCACAGGGTGATCCTCATTACCAACAAACACTGTCTGCCTGTGTCCATTCATGCGAATGGACAGTTTGTTGCTGGTCATTCCCACATAGAAAGCTTCACAGTGTAGGCAGGTCAGTTGGTAAATCACGTGGGTGCTTTCACATGTGGCTCTGCCTTTGATCATGTACACCTTCCGGGTTACAGGACTGGAGTAGGTGGTGGTGGGAGGGTGCATGGGACAGGTTTTACACCGGGGGCGGTTACAAGGGTAGGAGCCAGAGGGTAGGGAAGAGTGTCTTTACGCCGTCCATCTAACCTTCGTAACCTCTTAGTTCATCCCTATGAAATCCCCAAACCACATAACTACAGTGTCCTTTGAATTAAGTAATCTGTGGAAAACTGCTGACTTGAGATTACATATTTGTTCTGAGCATGACCTTTGTGAAACGTGCAAATGGATAAAACATCTGAACTGTCTTCTCAAGCCCAGGGTGGTAAACAGACATTCTAGATAAATATGAACCTGGTCCTGTAACACAGCTAATATCGGGTGCAGTTAGAAATGCTGCTGTCACATAACTAGAATGCATAAATTAATAAAAGTGAAAGTTTGGGATCTATTCTAGAAAGACAAAAGAGCTATTCCCATTTCCATTCTACATATAATTTATCAACTGTGGTTTCAAGGGTCAACTGATACACAACAATCATGTTCAATTACTTCCAACACTCAATAACAAAATATTTAACTCTTGGACATATTGAATTGGCGATTATTAAATTTGTTATCTCTACGTATGAAAATTTTTTATCACAGGCAAGAATGATTAAAAATATTCATCAGCTAACTTATGTCTACAATGACATAGCTGGTCAAGGCACTGAGTTGTTGTGGAATAACTTTACTTTTTAAACCAATGAAAACCTCTCATGTACTCAATGTGAGGGTAGGTTAGTATCCTAGCTTTTGATATTCAGTGGTCAAAGCATACGTAAGTTGGAGTGAGCAAAATCTCGACTCAACATTTACTGTGGCCTAATGCGCGATGGTACTTTCCCAAGCGGTATCTGCAACGGCGTTGTCTCCGTGCTGGATCTGAAATGCCAGTTTCCTACTGAGGCCTTGACTGAATTCATTCAGTCTCAACTTTCGTGTGTTCTGTAGAACGTTAATTTTTCCCTAGTCGAGATAATGACTATTCCACACTCGCTAATGGTTGGAGCAAGGTGCACAATTTCTTTGCAGGAATAATTAACTACTTCTTTGCTATCTGGTGCCATGATACATGAAGCATATCATCCACACTTTTCTGAAGCTCTCAATGAACTTGCTATTTTCCACAAAGTTGAGAGGTCCCCTGCGAGACGAGAGAGATTCTCAAAATTTTAGTTTTCAGAATGCTTTTATATTATGGTGATCTCCCCAGCGTGTCATGTCTGCATCACCCAGTATGGCTTCAGCCAATTGCAGTCTCGTTAGAGGTGAATTTTATTTTTCTTGCCGGGTCGCCACCTAGCCCTGTTAAAGCCATCCAGACATTTACCCTCGGTCCCGGCTGTATTTACGTTACATGTATGTAACAATGTATTGTTATGGCCTTTATCCCTTTCTGCACTGAAGCTTGCTGTTCTCTTGTTAAGTGGGGTTTTCAAATACCATCAACTACCTGCTCGGTTCATCTCCAAATTGCGTTTCACTTTAACTTACTTATGCATGCCCTGTCTGTATATTGTTAGATATTGTTTTGTTAGTTTTTGGTACATGAGATTACTGCAATTGTTTTTTATTGATATAATTTAATTATTATTTTCTGAGGATATCATACTGTATTGTACTGTCGTCATGAATCAAGCTCATGTAAGGTCCGTAAAATACGGATGCCTTACACCTTCCTTTTCTAAAATTGCCTTGATATTCATCTAAATGACTGCATAGTTTTGTTTCTATTCTGATTAATTAAATCTTGGAAAATACTTCATATGCTACTGGCAGTAAAGAGATTTCTTTGTAGTTGTTTACACCCTGTTTATTACCTTTTTGGGGAGTGGTTGTATGAAGGCAACTTTCCATTCCCCAAGGATTTTTTTCTGTTTGGCAGATTTTATCAAAGAGTAAATTTAGTTTATTTGCTATATTTGGCTATAGTTCAATTGTAGTACAATCTTCTCCACTAGCTTTGTTGTTTTTGAGTGTTTCAATCAGTCCTTCAATTTCTTATATTGTTGTTGATAAATCTTCTTCCAAATTTTCATTAATATCTGAGAATTCCAATTTATGACTTGGATTGGGACAGTTCAGAAGCTGATGAAAATATCTTGCTAGTATTTCACAATTTTCAGTATTGCTTAACCCAGTTTTGCCATTTTCATTTTTCAGACAAACATTCAGAGTTTGATACCCCTTCAATTTGTTCTTAAAAGTTTGATAAAAGTCACGGGTATTATTTTTGTAAACATTTGTGTATTTCCAAAAGTTTTTACTTTTCAAATACTCATTTAGTATTTTCAATTAACCTGCCTGTTTCCTTTCTTTGTTGTGTAAATTGATCACAATCTTCAATTTTCATTGAGAGTTTCTATTTTCCCCATTTAATAGTGTTCTCTGCTGTGGCTTCTTTGCATATTTCATTCCACCATTTTTTTTATTGACCCGAATGTTACTTTGCAGCATTATTAATTGCTTTGAATATTTCTTGCCAGTTTCATGTTTAGCCACTTTAATTTTGTCTTGATAGTTTTTAATTGATTCTTTTGTTATAGTAAGTCTGTCTGTAGTATATTTTATTAATCTTTGTGACATTCTTTGTTCTTTATTAGATAGGAGTTTGACTTTAATTTTAGAGAGGTAGTGATCAGAATCAAATTCACCAGTCCATAATGCCTTCACATTCATAATTTCCATTGTACTTTTTTATGAAAAGCCCCATGATTTAATTGAAATTCTCCTGTCATTGGGTTGGGAGATATCCACAGTTTAGCTTTTCTTGGGAGTTTTCTAAAGAGTTTCAGTGAGAGTTCTGACACAAACTAATTAGCCTCATACCATTTGTGTTGATTCTTCTGTGAGCTGGGTGTTATCCTACTACGTCTGTAAATTTCTTTCCTCTGCATGCTTCGGCATTGAAGTTGCGTAATAGTAATAGGGTGTTCACCTTTGGAATTTTAGGTATTCCAGTTTCTAAAAGAATTCCTTTTTCTGTGGATTTTTCCTGTTGTTTTCATTTCTTGGTACATAGGAATTAACAAGTGTGTATATCTTGTTTTTGCATTTAACTTATAGGAAAGATATTCTCTCTGGGGTGGATTTAAATTCCTTTAAATTTCTTACTATACTCTTATAATAGAGGGAAACATTCCACGTGGGAAAAATATATCTAAAAACAAAGTTGATGTAACTTACCAAATGAAAGCGTTGGTATGTTGATAGACACACAAACAAACACAAACACACACACAAAATTCGAGCTCTCACAACCTAAGGTTGCTTCATCAGGAAAGAGAGAAGGAGAGGGAAAAACGAAAGGATGTGGGTTTTAAGGGAGAGGGTAAGGAGTCATTCCAATCCCGGGAGCGGAAAGACTTACCGTAGGGGGAGAAAAGGACAGGTATACACTCGCATTCACACACATATCCATCCGCACATATACAGACACAAGCAGACATATGTGAAGGTAAAGAGTTTGGGCAGAGATGTCAGTCGAGGCAGAAGTACAGAGGCAAAGATGCTGTTGAATGGCAGGTGAGGTGTGAGTGGTGGCAACTTGAAATTAGTGGAGGTTGAGGCCTGGTGGGTAACGCGAAGAGAGGATATATTGAAGGCCAAGTTCCCATCTCCAGAGTTCTGATAGGTTGGTGTTTTTCCCACATCAATGATCATTTTTAGCTGCTTCCCATAGGTTTTAACATCATTATTTCTTCGTCAGACAATTGTTAGCCTCATTTTCATAATCTACCACCACAAAACCACTCCTTTTAATACATTTACTCGCAGTTTTTTCGAAATTTTCCCAAATTTCTCCACCCTTTAACGTGTTTTGGCGGCAACACAACAACCTAACCTTTGTGCGCATCATTGTTTACCAACCCAAGTTCACCACAGGAGCAACATAACAGCTTTAACCAACACTTTTTCTACTTTTTTCACACCAGATCTCCAGTTGCTTTCTAGTTCACCCTCATCTCTCCCCATATATTCTTATTTTTATTTTCATTTTCATTTCAGTCTCATATTCCACCTTCTAATACCATGTCACCCTCACAACATCCCCACAACGACCCCATTAAGTTTTATTTACATTCCCTCCGCAAACATGCCTTCGCCCTAGCCAGATTACGCTCCCATATTTTAATTACTCAGGCTTGTCTGACATTTGGCTTTACCCCCAAAGGCCTCAAACTTAAAGTTCCCATCTCTGGCTGTAACCCTTCTTTCCATCAGTCCCTATACCAGTTCCAAACTGAACATTCCATAGCCCTCACCCACCTAATCCTTCACCTACACATCAACTCAGCCAATGAACACACCCGCCAACTCCTATCCTTAATAAAAGTCCTCAATCTTTCCTCTCCCACATCCACACCGACTGTTCAGAGCATCCTCCTACAGGCCAACCGCAAATTAGAGCAGCATGCCACCCTCCACCTCAAAAAACTATCCAATCTCCTGGTTTCCCACCTCCGGAAAGGCAACTCACTCACTCTCCACAACCTCTCCAGCAAACCTCAACCTTCTCTCATTGCACTCAGACCCAGTCTCTCCCATCTACTCAATCTCCTACTTCCAGCTCCACTTCCCCCAAAACCTCAAAATTCTAATCAACACAATCTGGAACCACAACACCCTAATTCAGTAGTTAACCTTTCCTCCAAACCTCTCTCCCAATCCGAAATCTCTGTCGTACCCAAAGGCCTCACCTTCAGCCCTACTCCCAGATTCAACCAAACAGCCCTCGTCAATGATTTACTGTCCTACACTCATACTCTCTGCTGGAAATATCACTTTGCCACGAAGAAAAATAATCCTATTCCTATTCCTAATGATCCAACTCCCCAAGACACTATCCAGATTGAACCCTGCCTGGAAGAGTTCCGTCCTCCGTCACAGTGGGACCCACCTCCTCTTCCTCAAAATCACCATCTCCAAACCTTACAGGAATTTCTCACTTCCCGCCTTGCCTCTCAATCCTTCTTGAAAAACCTTAATGCTACTCCCAACATCACCACTGCTGACGCCCAGGCTATCCGTGATCTGAAGGCTGTCCAATCCATCATCATTCTTCCGGCGGACAAGGTTTCCACGACCGTAGTACTTGATCGTTGGGAGTATGTGGCTGAGAGACTGCGTCAGCTTTCAGACAACACCACATACAAAGTTTGCCAAGGTAATCCCATTCCTGATGTCCAGGCGGAGCTTCAAGGAATCCTCAGAACCTTAGGCCCCCTACAAAACCTTTCACCTGACTCCATCAACCTCCTGACCCCACCAACAACCCGCACCCCTACCTTCTACCTTCTTCCTAAAATTCACAAACCCAATCATCCCGGCCGTCCCATTGTAGCTGGTTACCAAGCCCCCACAGAACGTATCTCTGCCTACGTAGATCAACACCTTCAACCCATTACATGCAGTCTCCCATCCTTCATCAAAGACACCAACCACTTTCTCGAACGCCTGGAATCCTTACCCAGTCTGTTACCCCCGGAAACCATCCTTGTAACCATTGATGCCACTTCTTTATATAGAGATATTCCGCACGTCCAAGGCCTCACTGCGATGGAGCACTTACTTTCACGCTGATCACCTGCCACCCTACCTAATACATCTTTCCTCATTACCTTAGCCAGCTTCATCCTGACTCACAACTTCTTCGCTTTCGAAGGGCAGACATACCAACAATTAAAGGGAACAGCCATGGGTGCCAGGATGACCCCCTCGTATGCCAACCTATTTATGGGTCACTTAGAGGAAGCCTTCTTGGTTACCCAGGCCTGCCAACCTAAAGTTTGGTACAGATTTATTGATGACATCTTCATCATCTGGACTCACAGTGAAGAAGAACTCCAGAATTTCCTCTCCAACCTCAACTCCTTTGGTTCCATCAGATTCACCTGGTCCTGCTCCAAATCCCGTGCCACTTTCCTTGACGTTGACCTCCATCTGTCCAATGGCCAGCTTCACACATCCGTCCACATCAAACCCACCAACAAGCAACAGTACTTCCATTATGACAGCTGCCACCCATTCCACATCAAACGGTCCCTTCCCTACAGCCTAGGTCTTCGTGGCAAACGAATCTGCTCCAGTCCGGAATCCCTGAACCATTACACCAACAACCTGAAAACAGCTTTCGCATCCCGCAACTACCCTCCCGACCTGGTACAGAAGCAAATAACCAGAGCCACTTCCTCATCCCCTCAAACCCAGAACCTCCCACAGAAGAACCCCAAAAGTGCCCCACTTGTGACAGGATACTTTCTGGGACTGGATCGGACTCTGAATGTGCCTCTCCAGAAGGGATACGACTTCCTCAAATCCTGCCCAGAAATGAGATCCATCCTTCATGAAATCCTCCCCACTCCACCAAGAGTGTCTTTCCACTGTCCACCTAACCTTCATAACCTCTTGGTTTATCCCTATGAAATCCCCAAACCACCTTCCCTACCCTCTGGCTCCTACTCTTGTAACTGCCCCCCGGTGTAAAACTTGTCCCATGCACCCTCCCACCGCCACCTACTCCAGTCCTGTAACCTGGAAGGTGACCTGCTAAACTGTGAAGCTTTCTATGTGGGAATGACCAGCAACAAACTATCCATTTGCATGAATGGACACAGGCAGACAGTGTTTGTTGGTAATGAGGATCACCCTGTGGCTAAACATGCCTTGGTGCATGGCCAGCACATCTTGGCACAGTGTTACACCGTCCGGGTTATCTGGATACTTCCCACTAACACCAACCTATCAGAACTCCGGAGATGGGAACTTGCCCTTCAATATATCCTCTCTTCCCGTTACCCACCAGGCCTCAACCTCCGCTAATTTCAAGTTGCCGCCGCTCATACGTCACCTGTCATTCAACAACATCTTTGCCTCTGTACTTCCACCTCGACTGACATCTCTGCCCAAGCTTTTTGCCTTCACATATGTCTGCTTGTTTCTGTATATGTGCGGATGGATATGTGTGTGAGTGCGAGTGTATACCTGTCCTTTTCTCCCCCTAAGGTAAGTCTTTCCGCTCCCGGGATTGGAATGACTCCTTACCCTCTCCCTTAAAACCCACATCCTTTCGTCTTTCCTTCTCCTTCTCTCTTTCCTGATGAAGCAACCTTAGGTTGTGAAAGCTCGAATTTTGTGTGTGTGTTTGTTTCTGTGTCTATCAACATACCAACGCTTTCATTTGGTAAGTTACATCAACTTTGTTTTTACTATACTCTTATGAACACAGAAATCTGTATCCAATAATGGCATCTGATTCATAATTTTGATTGTTGGTTTGCCTTTGCAGATTCTGTAGTTACAAATATCTACTAAATTTTCATCTAGGAACTTCTTTTCTTGAACTGCTAAAATCTTAATTCTGCTTTTCCCTAAAAATATTTCTAGTTCTTTTTGTTTACCAGTCTTGTTTAGAGAATTTACATTTAAAGTGCCTATAAAGAATTTCTTTTTGAACTTTATTTAAGAAGGGTTTCGAGGTTGCTCCAATCCAAGATTCTGATTGCATTTGTTGGGTCTCGTCAGAACCATTGGTCCCAATGCATTGCATAACACAATGGTAGATTTCCCTCTTGAGTTACACCCTGTGGTAGTGGACCTTCCATACTGCAATAGAAATTGTATTACTATAAAGTAAGGAATTGAATTTCAAGATAGAATCAGATTATTAGTCTAAAATTTGATTTTTTGTTCATGGTTCACTCTACTAGGCTCTTCCATTCTCTTCCCTGTTGGGAATTAAATCAGACTTCTTCTTCTGCCTTCGAGACCGTTGGCCAGGTTTCACCTGCAACCCTAGGCAGGGGCCCCTCACAGGTTATTACCATGCAGAGCCAGATGGATCCAGGTTTTTTAACGAGGTTGTTACTGCTCCTCCTCCTACTTCCTCGTCACTTACTAGACAGGGCCCCAGACTTGGGACCAGTAACAGCAGAGTTATTATGGTTTTATTATTGTTTTTATTATTACTATTATTATTACTACCATTATTGTTATCATCATCATCATCATCATCATCATGATTCTTTCACCAGTTTTCCTGTCTCAAAAATTTCTGTGATGTGACACATGGTCCACATGTACTTTTTTCTTTTATCAGAACATTTCATGGCAAGCATAAACTACATTTCTCTGCATTTCAGTTTGCCTTGTGGTTTTGGCGTGTTGTAAATGTTTCTATGAATACTGACACATGTGGCTGTTCCATGCTTATGAAGCCAGAGGAGCAAGTCCAGGCTCAAATAGCAATTGTTGGCCTGAAGAGTGTGCCCATGTTCCAAATATGCCTTCACGAGTGTTGTAACCTCGTTTTTATTTTTCTTCAGACTGTGGAAGTCAACTTCTTTTGGAGCACTTGTATATGCAATAAAATTCAAGACGCAACCAATTCTACAGACCCGCAATGCAAATATTTTTATTCTAAACCTACTTGGTTTGAGCTGATTATAGTGTTTGAAAGATAATCACCTTTGGACAACAACAGGCTTCAATTGATGCAGCAATTTTAAAATGGATGAAATGCATTTCAGAATGTTGTAAAAACTTTGTAAACAATGTTTCTAATTATGAACAATCTGTTTTCTCAGCATTTTCAAAATTAACAGAAAACTGAAAAGTACAGTGTTCGAGAGAATATCTATTGTTAATTTTCAGCTTTTCCACATGCATCATGCACCAATAAATAGCAATGAAGATATATAGTTCCTCTTTCTTTCCACCTTGACAGTTG
Organism: Schistocerca cancellata; assembly: GCF_023864275.1. Classification (NCBI taxonomy): domain Eukaryota; kingdom Metazoa; phylum Arthropoda; class Insecta; order Orthoptera; family Acrididae; genus Schistocerca; species Schistocerca cancellata. Next base: position 305,909,978 of record NC_064626.1, read on the forward strand.
TGGTGTATATGGATTGGTGTATAAGTTAGCTCTATTGGTTCATTTATTTTGTCAGCTATTTTGCAACACATACCAAGGAAAGTGCTCTGATGCACACTTATTTATTGAAAGTGAATTGTGAAATACATGCACAAATGGATTTGAGGGGACATCAAGGCAAAGAAGATTGGTGGCCAACACAGCTGAGTGGAGGTGTGGAGCCTCTGTGCTCTGGACAGGCAGTTCACGGGTAATCTCGAGAGAGAGAGAGAGAGAGAGAGAGAGAGAGAGACAAAACTTTTCGTATTGTGCAGTGGGAAAAAATGCTTAACTTGTCATATTCTCACGTGGTTGTTATTAATATATTCTCTCCCACAACACGCATGGAAATCTCTATAGATTGAAAGCACTTTCTTTCAGCCAAACGTGTTGCTAATATGAGCTATATTCCCAAACATGTCCTTCAACTTTCAATTGCTTTATATTGTGAAGAATTTGCATCTCTTGTAGAAACAGATGGATGTCTGGAACCAGCTGATTTACATGGCTCAGGACTGTTACTTCGAGATTCTGTTGAAGAGTCACTGCTACATTGCAGTTGAACAGTATAATCTCTCTGTTGCTTCTCCTGGAAACCTCCAACTTTTCTTCCTTTATGAAATCACAATATTGTGAAATTTTCTTAGCTAAAATTAATCTTAATTAAAAAAAAAAGACAGGTACAGCAACAGAAGTCCACTGTAGCAAACATACTCTAGACTTTCAGCTGAGGAAACTGTACCTTGAAACCTACTATTGCTCAGGGTGTGAATATTGCTCAATGTGCTAACAAGTTCACAATATACAGGTGCCTGAACAGCAGCTTGTCTTAGCACATGTAGAGCACATGGTGGCAAAAGGTATCACACTTAAACATGTCTAGAGCACTTCAAGGAAAGAGCAGTAGCATGCTTAAACACCTCTAAAAGATCTAGGAACAAGAGCAGAGCCACTTATTAACATGTATAAAGCAGTCAAAGAGTTAATTTTAGAATGCTGTATTATTTATTCTTTCGTCAAACCTTGACTGATAAGTGGTTGTGTGAATCAGTTACAACTGTGATACTGTGAGGGGATGTGAATACTACCAGCATCCTTAGTAAGAATGCAGCAGAGCTAGTCTCACTCGTAGCTACTGTTTGCTTTGCCCTTTTAGAGAGTGGGAATCAGACGCGCATGTTGCAGAACTGGCTACTCCTCAGTCTCCTGTCTGGAGGATGAATGTTTCTACAACTTGCCACAAGCAACCTCTGTATATCCTTACTGCTTATTTTTTGCGTATGTTCAATTCATTCCACAGTGAGAGACTAGCTCCATCAAATTTATGATCTTATGTTTGCAATCTCAGTATCACATTTGTGCCTCAAAATTATGATCATAGGAGAGCATGGATATATTGTCAGAAGGAAAATTCACTTGAGAAATCAGATAAACGGTAAGGATATGGAATGGTTAGCCAGTATTTACTTTCAAGTGGTGAAATTTTAAATACTATCAATAGCTACACATAAGAGCAGGAAAAAATATTTTACCTTTTCGAAATGTTGGCTCCTTTCTTAGGGAGGAAAGAGGGATGAGACTGCAGAGTGTTAAAAAGAAGTATGCCACATAGATCCACCTGTGGTTACAAAGAGTGGCAATATAGATGAAGGCAGAGTCGTAGATCAAAGACAGCACATTAGTAAGTATTTTGTCATTTTAAGTCCAGGGAGATAAAAGGATAGAGTGAGAAGTAGAAATTAAGAGGAAGAGAAATGAGAATGGAAGTGAATAGTGCAGTAAAGAACTAGATGAAAGGCAGGAAAAGAGACAGGGAAAAACCAAAATGTGTTGGAGGGGGAGGCTGTAAAACCTAGAAAGAGGAAAAGTAAGGGAGTAAATAATTGAGTAAGTAAATAAGGAAATACTACTAAGGAGTAAAGGAAAAAAGGGTGGATGTTTTTGATGCATGTAAAGTCTGGGAGGGTGGCAGGATGCGAGAGTAAGTTGGAGTGAAAGTTGTTATCAAACAGAGTTCAGGGAAATTAGTGTAGCAAACATTTAAGTCTATTGAGTCATGCTATAGTGCGTGTTCAGGAACTTAGTACCCTCAATGTGGGCAGTTCTTCTTTGTCCATTAATGTGCTCAGACAATTTAGTAATAATTGTTACTTTGTGATAAAAGCTGTGCGGTGAACAAATTTAGTTGGTAAACAACGTGTATGGTTGGGGTCCACGTGTTGCTCTGTCTTTGGTATTGCAGGATTTACCATTGGCGAGGTTGGAGTAAGTAAGTGGTGCTGAGTGGGTTCATGGTGTATGTTTTACAGCAGCAATGATTGGAGGAATAGGAATCTTGTGTAGCGACAATGATCTGGGAATGCCATATTGCTGAACAAGGAAGTTCAGAAGTCACAAGGGAAATGGAAGGCCATTACTGTGACCTTCTTCATCTCATTTTGTACAATGTTTTGTAGAAATAAATCAAAAGCCAAGATTGCTTAAACACTGTTTATTAGATGACCTGTTTCAACACTCTAAAGGTGCTATCATCGGATCTGAGAGTAGCTTAACATGTATAAATCATTTGAATATAACAATACATGAGGCAGGCGAGCTGATATAAAATCATAGTTGCAGAAATAAAAATTAAAAAACAATACTGCGGTATTTTTTTTTTTTTTTTTTTTTGGGGGGGGGGGGGGGGGACACCTTTGACATTTGATGAAACTTGGAGTGCTTTTTTCATCTTGGCTCTCCGGAATGCTTCTGTTGGGATAATTGGGCTTTGGTTTCAATGTCATAACCATAAACCCATGTTTCATCCCCAGTTATGACCCTTTTGAGCAAATCAGGATCATCATTTACGTCATTCAAGAGCTCCTGAGTGATGCTCATGTGACAGTTCTTCTGATCAAAATTGTGAAGTTTTGGAACAAACTTTGCTGACACACATCTCATGCCCAGAACATCCAAAAAAATTGCATGACAGGAGCCGACCAACATGCCAACATTCTCAGCAACTTCTCTTATGGTAATTCAATGATTTTCCAAAACAATTTTCATTACAACTTCGATATTATCATCTGTTGTTGATGCGCTGGGACATCCAGAGCGAGGTTCGTCATTGTCATCTTCTCGGCCATCTTGGAAGAGCTTGTACCACTTGTAAACATTTTTTTTTACTTAGAGCAGACTCACTGTATGCCACTGTCAACATTTCAAGATTTTTAGAGCACTTGATTCCATTTTTCACACAAAATTTGATGCAAATTCTTCACTCAATTTTCTTATAATAATCCAAAATCACGAGCACACTAAAACACGTCTAAGTGTTAAAAACAAAGAAAGTATACTGTACACTTGAAACTGTGAACGTATGTTCGGGACATGTGCACTAGAATACCCAGCTGTGATCTCAATATTAGTCACTTATATAAAGCATTTAAGGTCAAATTTCCACAGACAAAAGTTAATGAAATGCAGCATAGACACATGCTTGTGAAATGCTTTCCAAATCTATCATGCCGAAGACCAAGGTCAGATACTTTTAAGACATGTGACTCGTTGCACCTTGAGGAAAAATGACACTCACCAAAGAGCAGAAAAGCTCAAAAAGCACTAGAACTGCACCATAGGAAGACAGAAAGTGCAATGACTAACATGAAGATTGAAGGGACATCTTCAGCTATGCCTGGAAGTAACATAAGAACACTAGCAATCGATCTGCAGCAAGTGTTGTATGTTCCAACAAAACTTGAATATGTTATAATTATACCAGCTTTTGTATTACAACTTATTTGTAAATGCTCATGACAACAATGAGGCAATAATATGTTTGTGGCATGTGGGTGAAGGGTCTTGTGGAGCTAACAACATAGCATCATGTCTGTTCCATGTCCTGAATTTTACCAAAAATACTGTTAATGTAAGTAGTAACAAAAGGAAACTTGTGATTTGGAGTGACAACTGCTGTGGACAAAACAAAAACTGTGTACTTATATATATGTACATATTTGTAGTTGCTTGTGGCCTATTTGACTGTATAGTGAATAAGTATCTGGTTTCAGGTCACAGTTTCCTATCTTGTGATAGAAATTTTGCCTTAATACAAAAGTACAAGAAGGTAATGAAGTGTTACGTATGTGATGATTTTCAAAAAGTAATTACCTCAGCATGCCCTGCTTTACCATTCAGGACACTCAAAATGGAAGAAAAGGACTTTCTTGACTTCCAGGCCGCTACTGATAAACTCATCAACACAACACTACACATCAGTTCTGCCGAACAAATTAAAATCATGTCCCCTAGATAATGTACATCAAAAAAGACATTCAGTGACATTGAGCAGTAGGAAAGTGTAAATGTTCTAAAGAATAAGGTACTGTGTAGGACACCTTCTACTCCCAAGTTTTTAATTTATTTTTCTGGGCAGTTCAACACAATTTTCTCTGCAGTTGCAGTATAGTTTATATTTCCTGGATGTTAATAAATGGATTAATACAATAAAATGTGTGTGCTAAATTTCCATGTCATACAATACCTTTTTTTTACATTAATTTTGGTCCTTAGCATGTTTAGAATGATAGGCCTTCAGTTGTTACTAATATGCAGCTATGATCCTATTTGTACAGAAGCCAAATATATTTGTCATGTGGCTGCGTACAAAGGCATAAACAAAAAGTTACGCCAGTGTTAACTTTGAGAACCAGACAGACATTCATACTGCAAAAGAGGAGAAAGGCTTGGATATTTTGTCTCAGGTTTGTTTGTATCTAGTTATGTTACCACAGGGCAAGCAGCATTTCTTTGAATATTGAACTGAAACATTTCTGTTAACATAAAAATTTATGCATTACATATGACATTACATTCTCTGAAAGACTCTTGATTATGAATTGATTGTCACAGTGCCACAAGAAAGGTCTTCGGAGCTTCTTTCTGAGTACCCGACTCATCATACAAAATGTTGAATGGAAACATACAGTTTAACATACCACTGTAGTGAGTTCAGTATTAGATAATGTGCACCAAGTAAGTTTTGCTTGATATAGTGGCTAAAATAATGAGTCTCAGCAACCCATTATAATGTGTCACCAAATCAAAAAGATCGCTATATCCAACAGAATGATGATAAAACATAAGTAGGTACAACACAAAACGCTTCTCATTCTTGTTTGATACCATATTTCTGTCAATTAAAGTCTTTCGTTACAAGCACCATACTTAGTGGTGATGGAAATATACTACTGGCCATTAAAATTGCTACACCAAGAAGAAATGCAGATGATAAACGGGTATTCATTGGACAAATATATTATACTAGAACTGACATGTGATTACATTTTCACTCAATTTGGGTGCATAGATCCTGAGAAATCAGTACCCAGAACAACCACCTCTGGCTTTAATAACGGCCCTGATATGCTTGGGCATTGACTCAAACAGAGCTTGGATGGCATGTACAGGTACAGCTGCCCATGCAGCTTCAACACGATACCACAGTTAATCAAGAGTCGTGACTGGCATATTGTGACGAGCCAGCTGCACGGCCACCATTGACCAGACATTTTCAGTTGGTGAGAGATATGGAGAATGTGCTGGCCAGTGCAGCAGTCGAACGTTTTCTGTATCCAGAAAGGCCCGTACAGGTCCTGCAACATACGGCCGTGCATTATCTTGCTGAAATGTAGGGTTTCGCGGGGATCGAATGAAGGGTAGAGCCACGGGTTGTAACACATCTGAAATGTAACGTCTACTGTTCAAAGTGCTGTCAATGCGAACAAGAGGTGACCGAGACGTGTAACCGATGGCATCCCATACCATCATGCTGGGTGATATGCCAGTACGGCGATGATGAATACACGCTTCCAATGTGCGTTCACCGCGATGTCGCCAAACATGGATACGACTATCATGATGCTGTAAACAGAACCTGGATTCATCCAAAAAAAATGACGTTTTGTCATTCGTGCACCCAGGTTCATTGTTGAGTATACCATCGCAGGCACTCCTGTCTGTGATGAAGGTTAACCGCAGCCATGGTCCCCGAGCTGATACTCCATGCTGCTGCAAACATTGTCGAACTGTTCATGCAGATGGTTGTTGTCTTGCAAACGTCCCCATCTGCTGACTCAGGGATCGAGACGTGGCTGCACGATCCATTACAGTCATGCGGATAAGATGCCTGTCATCTCGACTGCTAGTGATACGAGGCTGTTGTGATCCAGCACGGCATTCCGTATTACCCTCCTGAACCCACTGATTCCATATTCCGCTAACAGTCATTGGATCTCGACCAACGCGAGCAGCAATGTCGCGATACGATAAATCTCAATCGCGATAGGCTACAATCCGACCTTTATTAAAGTCAGAAACGTGATTATACACATTCCTCCTCCTTACACAAGGCATCACAACAACGTTTCACCAGACAACGGTGGTCAACTGCTGTTTGTGTATGAGAAATCGGTTGGAAACTTTCCTCATGTCAGCACATTGTAGGTGTCGCCACCGGCGCCAACCTTGTGTGAATGCTCTGAAAAGCTAATCATTTGCATATCACAGCATCTTCTTCCTGTCAGTTAAATTTAGCGTCTGTAGCACGTCATCTTCATGGTGTAGCAACTGTAATGGCCAGTAGTGTAGTACCAGAGTCAGTAGTAAGAATGAAGCAGTGCTAGTCCCACTCCTATCCCTTGTTTGCTTCAGGCTCTTAGAACAGCAGTGTGTTCCCATAAAACTAGAAGGTAACAAAAAGTCATTCCCATTTTAAGAAGGTTCATGACACCCAACCACAGAACTCTATGATATCAGGAAGACTATATCCACCATGTGTGTGGATGCTGTTGCTCATTCTGCAAATTGCCACCATCAAACATGCAACAGCTGCAGCTCAGTAGTGCTCTTCTTCTTACCTTGAAGTCCACAGCTCGTGGTCTTGCAGTAGCGTTCTCGCTTCCCGTGCACGGGGTCCCGGGTTCGATTCCCGGCGGGGTTAGGGATTTTCTCTGCCTCGTGATGACTGGGTGTTGTGTGTTATTCATCATCATTTCATTATCATTGACTCGCAAGTCGCCGAAGTGACGTCAACTAAAAAAGACTTGCAATACGGTGGCCGAACTTCCCCGCATGGGGCCTCCCGGCCAACAATGCCATATGATCGTTTCATTTCATTTCTTACCTTGAAGTATAGTGTTCTATCATGATAGACTAATACCCAGTAATTTGTTATTTTCGGCTTGCAGTGTCATGTTTGTGTCCCAAGATTATAAGTATTCAAGCCTCATAGCTACTTGATTCAACACTAAAAGAAATATAGCCGTAAGAATAACTCTTGATACAGTTAAAGTGCCAGCATCTGACAGCCTTCTATTGTATATTCCTCCCATAATACATTTGCATTGTTGTGCAATAATTTCGAGTGTTTATGCTCTTCATGGGTATGCTGACGGATATGATTGTCTTCAATACACGGTATTTTGGTGATCTATCTGGCTGCCACCTTCAGGTGCGATCGCTGAGCACGCAATCATGCCTGAACTGAATGAACATCAGAAATGGCGGCTCTGTTATACCCTGGGTCCAGGCCACTGCACCTGCATGAGAAGCAGAAGAGCTGCCCCCTGCGAAACGAAGAATAGCAACGCCACCAGAAACTGGTGAAAATCACAAATTATGATGTAGTGGGTCGAAAACCAGGATGTTATTGTTTTATATCAGATGAAATGGGGTTCATATCTTGCTTAAAGGAAAATCTTTATCTATATTAATAACGTTGTCAGGTAATCGTATTTCGATGGATTCGAGTAACTCTTTCTGCTATTTCAGAAAGTGGGAAAGAGTATGTGACATTTTTCAAGGGGACATTTTTAAGTGTGCCTGAACAATATTGGATGGAGTTATGCACACAATCCCAGTAATGAGAAGCCAGAGCAATAATTTGTGTCTCGTTAAACAACATGTTATGCCCTTCATTGAACAAAGTTTGGTGATGGCAGGTTTTTGAGGGTGGAGCAAACGTATGTGATGGTGATGTTCCACACATCGGTCATGAACGTTGCGAGTAGCCTGTCAAATATAAGCCTTTCCACAATGACAGCGAATTTTATAAACTCCAGGCTTTCTCAATCCCAAATCACCTCTAACAGATCCAAACAGGACTCTAGTCTTGGCTAAAGGCGAAAGAATACTTTTAATACTGTATCATATTTCCTGAGAATTCTAGAATGTTAAGAAATACTTCCAGCAAAGGGTAGAAAAGCGACTGATTTACTAGTATCTGGTGCTGGTTCACTTGATGGTCCAAACTGAAAAGCATGATCGGTATATCCATTGAGCTTGAAGACAGCCTTAAGATGATCCAGTTCCTGTGTCAAATTTTAGGAATCAGAAATGGCATAAGGTCTCTTGACCAATGTATGTAGAACTCCCATGTGGTGATGTCAAGGATGAAGCTCATAGAATGAAGATAGTGGTCTGTATGTGTATGTTTATAGTATACACCATGTCCCAAGATACCATTTTCTTGTGTACTAGAACATCTAAAAAAGGTAATTTGGCACCTTTTTCAATTTCCATAAAAAATTTAATGTGTGAATGATCTAAAAACCAATAAGAGCTTTTAGTCCATGTGGCCAAACAATGAAAATATCATCCACATATCTTCAAAAACATGTAGGTTGAAGTGCAGTATCTTCAAAATCTTCCATAAAAAGATAGGCAACAATAGGGGAAAGAGTACTCCCCATAGCCACACCCTCAGTTTGTTCAAAAAATACATCATTAAATAAAAAATGTGGCGATGACAACACATGATGACACAGCTCAGTAGTTTTATCCAGAAGTTGACCAGATCAGATCATGGCATTAGTGCAGTGCTGTTCCACAAATATGCCGGCAGCACAGAACAAGCCATTGTGCTTGGATCTGAACTTGAAATGCAGCATTATTTGCAAATTGAGAAAGAGGCATTAGTTATCACATATGGTGTTAAAAGTTTCATGTATATATCTATGGTACTAAGTCTCAGATGATTACAAATCACAAGTCCTCCATTTTGATGTTCATTCCCCATTTGAAACTTCCTGATTAGATGGTGCAGGAGCTGCAACAGTGGACATTGTTCCTTGGTAACTATATCTATGAGATCTATTATCGATGCACCAGGCAGCACGCAAGCTCATTTTCCCCCTTATTTTGCAGCCCAGCCAGTGTGTTGTCTGCTGTATGGCAGTGCTGGCCACAGAACCAGCCAAATACACCAACCCATAATGGTGCACCTACATTTTATTGTGGCAAAGGTGTAACCTGACAGATGGTGTCATTTTGATGTTAGCTGTGGACAATTTTGAATGCCAGATGCTAGTTCCTCCCATGCTTCACTCCCACATGCTGAAACTTGTCCACACTGCACACTGCACCATGCCCTGATTGCCCCAGACCAAAGGTGCATGTTGATTTCACTGGACCATTCCAGAGAGCAGTGAGACTGCTAGTTGTTGACATCCTCTCTGACTTTTCACATGTGGGATGAATGACTATCGGCACCACAGCAGCTACCATCTGTACCCTCTACATCATATACACAATATTTGGGACACCTTTCACCCTGGTTTCTGACAGTAACTGTCAGGTCACATCATCTGTGTTTCAAGATTTTTGTCAACACAATGTCATTAAGCACCTGACCACACCCCATTTCATCTTGCATCCAACTCGGAAGCCGAGCAGATGGTTAAGATCCTCAAAACACAGATGCCTAAGATCATAACAACAGCCAACTCTGGGAAAGCACTCACCAGCTGAATGTTATCATTGGTATAGGAGAAAATAAAGAATGTAACATGGAATGCTTTCAACTGCTTGGTAGATATTGGCAGAAAATTGACTAAAATGCAGTTTAATAGATGCTATTTTTTAAATCACAGATTAAACAATCGTTTTCATATATCATTGGATGATAAGAGGTAAATTTGTGAAATACTGACAGACTGTTGTTAGATGGGTATGATCTTGGAACTGCACACAATTTCCATTGTGTGTGCACCTCAAGAAGCAGAATGGCTAATGTAGCTCTTGAGGAAGGATATTTAATGTTTATTAATAGTCTCCCACCATACAAGTAATTTACCAAATTTATATATACATGCCTGTACAGATTTTTCTATTCCCACTATCCTCTGTTGACTACCTCTATTGAAATCTCATTTTATCTTGATGAGAGACCATTCTTGTCCTATAATATAGGATTCTTGGATACACGATTTATGTTACTTTTGTATATGAAACTGTCTACAAAATTTTAAACACCATAAAGTTAAAAATATAAAAAAATTAAAATTATTTTTAAAAAGAGGAATGCTACGGGGTCATAGCATTATGACTTACAAGTGTGGGTAAACCACATTTAAAGTCTATATTTCTAATCAAAACCCTACACACCATTTTTCTTTGGGATAACATTCCCCTGTTTGCATAAATTGCACATTGTTGAACTAAATTAATTGACAGATTGCTTCAACTGTGTAATTATAATTCACTCATTTAAATTTTACTTCAAGAACCAAAGTAGGAATTTCAATGCATAGACTTCACTATCATCTGACATATTGTTGCTACTGGTTAGCAACATCTCTTGGCATTTTACCTTCTGCCCCCTTCGCCTTTCTTCAGAACATGTGCAAAAAATAAGCTCTTTGTTAAACCATTTCAATAATTTAATGCATTCATCAATTCCTGGAGAAGACTCTAGCTTTTCTGAGTCAGTCGTCCAAAAACTTTGTTTCTCAATGTGACTTTCTTTCTTTCATTTTAGTGACCCACAGAAGCTGCACCCTCATAGATCTGTGAGTCCAGTTAATGGACCAGAAAACCAAAACCAAGAAAAGGCTTCAAGAGAAGAAGGCCAACGGGAAGAAACAGGAACACAAACTGAGAATGAAGTGCTGGACAACAAGGAGTCAGAAATTCAGAAATCTCTTTCATTAGGTGACAAAGATGTTGAAATGAGGTCACAGAGTTTTGGGTATGTAAGAATGACAGTAAAGGAGATTATTGTAGTGCTTGAGCTTTACTCAGTCTGCTCTTCCAGAATCTTTTATTTGGTATTGTATAAAATGATAGTGTTTTGAATATATAGAGAATTCTTGCACTTTAGTGAACATTTTTTACTTTTACATCTCTCTCTCCCTCTCTCTCTCTCTCTCTCTCTCCCTCTCTCTCTCTCTCTCTCTCTCTCTCTCTCTCCCTCTCTCTCTCTCCCCCCCCCCCCTCTCTCTCTCTCTCTCTCTCTCTCTCTCTCTCTCTCTCTCTCTCTCTCTCTACGTCTACCTATCTGTCCATCTGAAAGAGTCCTTGGCATGTCCCATTAATAATAGGTTTACAAGAGCAATTTCACTCAGTGAGGTAAAAGTTCGTGAATAATCTGTGAAAGAAGTAGCTAGCCGAATGATATTGAGAAAATTGAGATGTAGAGTCAGGAAAGTAGCTATGCAATATTTTATTCTGAGACACAATTTTTAATGCCACCTAAGTTTTAATGCATTTGAAAGGTCAAAATAGGTTACTAGACAACTTTGACCCCAGTCATGTTTTCATGCTAAAGATAAGTTCTTTGAATGTGATATATGGGCATCTTTAAGTTATTCTCTTCAACAAATTGTCAGCCGATACTGGATCTGACAATTATAATCAAATGAAATACCTCTTCAGCTCCAAAAACTAATGATAGTCATGACATGTACACATAAACTTTGCATAAGAATAACAGAATCACACACTTGAATGTCTACTGCACCCTTTGTGCAGTAAAAATAGTGTTCAAATGAGCACCATTGTGTAGTCGGTGACCACCTTACATCATCATATTTTTTATGTACTGTTTACCTGATAAAAGTTGGCAGCATTCACATAGATGGTAGGTGTAGGTTCCTCATTCTGTTATTAGAAGAGTGGAGATGCATACCATGTGGTTCAGTTTAAATGTGCACCTATTAAACACTTAGAACTACGGAAAAAAGTTCCTCTAATTAGCATCTTTGTAAAGGAACCTCTTCCAGTAAGAACATTTCCTTTGAAAGGCAGAAAAGTATGAGACACTGAGTTTAGGTAAAGCAAAAAATTTGCAGATTGTTTTAATAGAGTGCTCACTCAAGTGTAGAATTTTGTAAAATGCTGCTGGAAATGAAGAACTGCCAAAAGAATAATCAATTTCTAATAAAGCTCTCCTCCAAACTGGCCTTAGAAGGCCAAATATTACTGACAGAGTGTCGTATTATCCTCAGCCCAAAGGCAACATCGGATACAGATATGGAGGGGCATGGGGTCAGCACACCACTCTCATGACTGTTGTCAGTTTTCATGAGTTGAAGCTGCTGTTTTTCAATCAAGTACTGTATTTACTCGAATCTAAGCCGCACCTGAAAAATGAGACTCAAAATCAAAAATTTTTCCCGAATCTAAGCCGCACCTGAAATTTGAGACTCGAAATTCAAGGGGAGGGAAAAGTTTTAGACCACACCTCCAAATCGAAACAAAGTTGGTCCATTGTAACATGAGACACAATTTAGGTCGATTAGATGAAGATACAGCTACAGTAGTTTGGTTCGAGTCGTAAGCTTAACAGTTAAGCTTTACGAAGTAGCCATTGCTGTGTATCAGGCGCTCCATCCTTATTTGTATGGGTACCCTTCCTTTTTCATGTGCTCCGTTTGGTTTGAATCGATTGCTTATTTTGCTTTGATCTGATAAGTGTCGTTCTCTTTGTTGTAGGTGTTTACGTCACTCTAAGCTGAAACTGCATTATTTTAATGTGTCGTGCATTGTTTGTCGCATTCTGATAATGAGTGCTTACGATGTATCGCCGCTCGCGGCATGGCATGCTTTTGTGCGCGCTACCACGGCTTACAATAAAAAGAAGAGAGAGGAACTGTCTTATAAGTGAAACAATGGCAAGACTGCTATTTGTTGTTACTTACACTGCTGCTTTCTTTGATAATGATCAACAAAAACCAAATAATAGACTGCATATGATAAAAGAAGTTCTGAACGAGAGTTTAGCGAAAATTTTTCTTCATTTGAAACTCTTTGCAGACGCCTCTTTAGTACATTACATTCAGCACACAAATTAGAGTCATCTTAGATTTAAAAATCTAGTCAGTTTCCGTGCTTTATTTCTGACTGTATCACTATTCAGCATAAGAATAATACAAATATAAACATGACATGATATGTATATTCTTCCGCGTTTGCTGTTGTCTCACTCTAGTTTTGTAGTTAATTAGGCAGACAGGATTTAAATGAGATAGCAGCAAACATGAAAGAATACATGGCACAATGTTTACATTATTCTACCTTTTCTTTTAATTTATTTACTGATGCAGAGGTTTTGGCGCCAGTATTTATCTTTGTGCCTGCAAAGCATGCCTGTGTAGTGCTACATATATTCGACGGCAGAAGTTAGTTGTGGCGGCACCTACCAACATTTTTCAGAACTTCCGCTTACTTTGCACTCGATTCTAAGCCGCAGGCAGGTTTTTGGATTACAAAATCTGGGAAAAAAGTGCGGCTTAGATTCGAGTAAATATGGTAGTTCCTCAATTGACATCACAAGGGACATCACAAGGGCCTGTTCATTGACAGTGCACAGCTCAGATGGTCAGACATCCAAGTCCTAGCCACACTTGATGGTGCTTAACTTTGGTGATCTGAAGGGAACCAATTTATCCACTGAGGCAAAGCTATTGGCAATATTTAATAATAATAATAATAATAATAATAATAATAATAATAATTATTATTATTATTATTATTATTATTATTATTATTGAACATCAAATAATAAATATAGTCCCTAATATAATTCATTTTCAGGATGTCATACAGATTATTCTGCTGAAGGCATCTGGTAAGATATTAAAATTTAGAATTTACACACTAACGGTTTTCCAAAGTAAATATGCAGGTTCCATGTTTAGTGATGTATTTTACATTTCTTAATATACAAGGACTTCCTTATTATGGCAGATTTGTTGGAAGTTACTTCATGAAACTAAAATACCAGAAAAAAATGAAACTTTCTATTTATTTAACATGAAGACAAGGAACTCTTCTAGACAAAAAATGTATTTTCTGTTAGAATTTGTTTAAAGTGGTAGTAAGAAGGAGCATGTGATTTCAAGACGAGTCATTGGCCATCTTCAGACCAGCTTGAAGTGCACTTTTTTCGTATATTAGTGCTCTGTTTTTGTTTAAGTGCAGGTCACAATGCAAGTTTGGTTTTGTTGTTTTTGCAAGTGTGTGTGCTTGCGGGCATGTGCATGGGTGCATAAGCTCATGCGCATGCAAGCGCACTGAATTCAGTAAACAAGCAACTACGTGGCTCGCTGGATTTGTCACCACAAGTAATTCTGACTGCTTTTTTTATGGAGTATTAGTAATGTACTTGAATTTTTTCATGTTGTTGCGTCCCATATTTCTACTGCATAGAATGGCATGAATGGTATGCAGTTTTTAGCACAATGTGTGCTTATCAACTTTGTGCACTTATGTTTTGTCTCTTATCAGAGCTATTTTAATTACAGAGATATCCATATAAACTTGTTTTTTCAAATGGAATTATGCTGTAGGGGCTATTCTTAAATTAACATATAATTGTATTTTAAAAAAGGAAAAAAAAGATAATTTTTTAAAATATACAGGCTGTTCCTATGTGTTGATATTACTTCTCCACATGGCCACACCTAAATTCAAACACATCTTGTACTGTGAAACCAGCTTCTTTACCCATTAATCAAAGAATAGTACCACCTTGTGCCTCAGCCAGGAAGCTCCTCGAGTTCAGTGTCAGTTGTGAAGTGCTGAGTAGTCAGCTAGGCGTTCATCCTGTGGAAGCGATGAAGGTTGCTTGGTGCCAAGACTTTAGGGAGGGTATAGAAAAATCATCCAGCCCAAAAGCCTGAGTTGTACCTTCTGGGGTCATACATTGTTGTTAGTAGTAGTAGTAGTAGTAGTTGTTGTTGTTGTTGTTGTTGTTGTTGTTGTAGCAGTAGCAGCGGCAGCAGCAGCAGCATTATTCATCCATAGATATCTTTTTACAGGGATATAGGACATGTCAAAGTATTTACAAGTTTAGACCTATTTAAAGTAAGCCAATTTGTATACACTTACATTTACAGACTTCTAGTTAGAGACAATCATTAGATTTACTCCTGATATACAATACTTTTTTATGAATAACTTATTGAATAATGTAATGAAGGAAAGTTATTCATTTGGTAATCATCATGTGCCACGTGTTATAGATTGACCTTCAGAATTTCACAAGAGTCTCACAATAAACACACGTTACTCTCATTAAATCTGTTGTCAAAATTCCTTTGCAAATACAAGCACCTATAATCATCATTTTGTGTTTTGAAAACATCTGTTTGAATTTTTTGTGTTTATTGGGGGAATGAGTGTGCATATATCACTTTTCCTTAGATTCAGCATTCAAGTACATGTCTTTTCCAGACTCATGCTTATGTTCAGAAATTCCTGCCATCTTCATGATAGCACTGGAGGAATGTCAAAGCCAAACTCATTCTTCCAATCTTGTGAACATCGGCTACAGATTTTAGTATCCATTGTGCGCAAAACTTATGGTAATCAAACATCTCTGTGCCTGTGTTCAAGAGAGTTGTCCTTGAAATCTGAGGCACATCTTCAGAAGGTTCAGAAATTGTGACCCGATTTCTTCTATGCACAATTTTGTCAACATATGGCACAAATTCATCGGTTTCATCTGAATGTCTTCCTAAACCACTTTCATCATGCACATCTGTGCAACCAGTCTTAAATTTTCTGCCTCACTCCCTCACAACATGATTACTCATAACCTCATCCCCATACACATGATGCAATTAACAACAAATCTTGGTGGTGTTGCCTCCTGCTTCTGATCAAAACACCAGAAAGCTGACTGATGCAATGTGACCTTCAAAGTCTCTTTTTTCCAACTGTGCAAGCACTGTGAAACTGCAAGAATTTATTTATTTTTAATAGTCAGTTGGTGGTTAATTTATGGATAGCTTTTATAATTTCTCTTGTAAGTGTTATGTAACTCAGAGAGATTAAATCAACCTCACTTTACTCTCCAAATTCTGATAAACAGGTTTATGGATATTAGTAATGTAGGAAAGGATAGATTGCTGTTTACCACAAAAATAACACAGTAAGTTGCTGCCAGACATAGTTAAAAGACACGTACACATAAGCCTTTGTCAGAAAAAAAGAAACACACATAATTCATTCACACAAGCATGCACACCACACGCGCACACGAGCACCAATTCCTGCAGCTCAGGTCAGAATAGGAGTTGGCCGTCCTGTACACGAGGTGTGCTTGCCTGTGTGGTAAGCTTATGGTAAGTGTCTTTTAATTGTGCCTGTCTGCAATGTTGCATGTTATCTTTACAGTAAGTAGCAATCTATTTTTTTGTACATTGTTTATATTCCTGCCTGGAGTTTGTTTATATTCCTGCCTGTAGTTTCCATTGTTTGTTTCTGGATATTAGGGTGGATTTGTTTTGAATAACAAACAGATTGCTATCTTCTGTGGAAGTTTGTGTTTGTGTTTGGCTGATGAGACACTCCACCTTTACATGTCTAAGAGAGTCTACTTACAAATTCAGAATAGTTGAGAAATATTTAGTTTAAAAAAATAATAATCACTCTTGGGTGACCATCTTACCAACTGGAAGGTAAAGGACAAGTTGTCAAAGGATGATTCACCAGTTAACACTTCTGCTTTCACAGTTTATAAAATATTCTGGGCTATTATGTTGTGGTCAAATGGATTTCAACCTAACATTTCGTCCCCATCTACAGGGAACACTTTCAAGGGGGATCATAGCTTTGTTGTCCGCCCCTGGTAGCTGAATGGTCAGCGTGATGGATTGTCAATCCTCTAGGCCCAGGTTCGATTCTCGGCTGGGTCGGGGAATTTTCTCTGCCCAGGGACTGGGTGTTGTGCTGGCCTCATCATCATCCTATCATCCTCATCGACCGCAGGTCTGCCCGACGGGGGGCCCTAGCCTTATGATTAAAAAAAAAAAAAAAAAAAAAAAAAAAAAAAAAAAAAAAAAAAAAAAAAAGAGAGAGCTTTGTTGAATGTCTGTGCCACACCCTGGCTTGCTACTGCCTACAACAAAATTCAGCTTCTGTGAGCATCCGCGTAATGGCATGACATCACATGTTTTGAATACGCGAGTGCAATTGACTGTTGTCGAGTGCCATCATCTGCTGTTACTATCATCCTATGGTGGAAACTGGTACACATCTTCTGCAGCACTAGCATCCAATCACAGCAATGCTCAAGCACCAGTGAAATAGAAAGTTTTCCTGCCACTCATTAAGGATGTGACTGACTGCATAGGAAAAATCTTGCAAAAGCGGAATTTTGCGGTAATCTACACACCCACACGGAAGATACAAGATTACCTGAAATTGGCCAAGGATGCTCGCCAACTGCTAGAGAAAGCTGGAATTTATAGGATTCCATGTTGTTGTGGGGAGGCATATGTGGGTACTACAAAAAGAAATGTCAAAAAACGACTCAAAGAGCACAAAGGCAATTGCAGAAGACGTGAGATTGACAGATCAGCTGTTGCAGAATGTCCTTTACATCCAGGAGACCACCACATTAATTTTGATAGCACTCAAATACTGGCGGCCACAAGCGGATACCATGAAAGGCTCTACACAGAGGCCTTAGAGATTTTGAAACACCCCAGAAATTTCAATAGGAATGGGAGGAATGTGTGAAATTGAATGAAATTTGGATCCAGTGTTGCAGTAGGTGTGTACCAGTCTTCCACCATGTGATGATAATAACAGCGGATGATGGCCAATTGCACCCACATATTCGAAACATGTATCACACCACTGCATGGATGCTGTAGTCAGTAGTAAGCCAGGGTGTGAATTGGACATTCAACAAAGCTACAATCCTCCTTGAAAATGTTCTCCACAGAACAGTCAAATGGGTTTCACTTTAAAATCTGACATTTTGCCCAAAATGTCAGATTTTAAAGTGAAACCCATTTGACTATGTCATAATAACCCAGAATATTTTATTAATTGTGACAATTTCGGCTGTGAAAGTTTACATTTTACAGTTCTGCTTTGTTTCTGTCACGTGGAATAGTTTTGTAAAACAAGAAATTGAGGTATAAATGTTTTAAAATAATACCTTTGTATGAAGATGCAAATTATGTCATTGACAGTAACAGATATTGTCACAAAAGAAAGTGGTCACTGGCACTTCCAAAAACTTCCATTTATGTCATCAGGTGTTGGAAATGGCTACCATCTATTACTGCAATAAATATATGCAGTTAATGGCGCAAGGATTTCTGGATAGTTTAAAGATAACCTTCAAATTCATTACTCTCACTGAAAATCAGCCAAATGTGCAGTACAACTGATAATGCCTTTATGTCCTTCTCAGTGACCACAAAAGAAGTGAGTGAGTGCTTAGCTAGCCACAAGCAAGTAGTGGTCTGAGCACCCATCATGCTGGTACCACATCCCCCTTCATATTTTAAATGATACTTCCTCTAACACAGCTTGTAGATTTCTGTAAGGAGCTGTGCATATCTACTACCCATTAAGGTTTCTTCAATGAAGTCAAGACCAGGTACATGGTCTCCAAAAATACCACACCTATTGTTCACATCCCACTGCCTCAAACATTCAACCTGCCTCAGCCAGCGCAGATTTTCAGTAGCTCTGTATAGCATATTTTTTACATGCAGTTTTCCATGGTTTGTAAAGGTTGCTTTAACAGTAGGAATGGGATTCTTTGCAGAAAGAACCTATTCTCCTGATGTCATATGAGAACCAAAAAACTAAGTACAATGAGTCTTCTGTAACCCGTGATGATAATCAGTTGTTGAAGTGGCATGTAATGTGGATGGAAGCTGTCTGCATGCAAAATGCAAACAATGCTGGACTGACTTATTCAAGTTGCAGCTACAATTTCTCAGGAGCTAACATGCACATTATGAGCAACAGCGGGCTAACACCTATTACATTCATACTACTCACAGCAAGTATGCCCCTTAACCTCTGCATTGCATTCCAATGCCCTTCCAATAACAATTTTTTTACACATTCCCTGAATTGCCATTCTGTTTCTTGGACACTGTCCATCAGGACACCTTTGTGCATTTCATTCAGATATTCTGGTTTTGCTCTATTTGTATTTTTCAAACGAAGGAAAAAATCTAATTTCTGTTAGTTTGTGAAAACACTCCCCCACCCTAACCCAATGTGCACACAAACCCCCTCCCCCCCAACCCACCCACCCACCCACCCACCCCCCTCGTAGTTGCCAGCAATCAGTACATGTGAACCGGAGAGACAGAGTAGAAAGCTAATCTCTCTGCACACCTTTTACACCAGTATCGTGGCTGTGCAACACTTTCCCTTCCTTCTCTAATGTAACATATTTCTTTATGTGGGTATGAAAGCAGGAGATTCTATATAAGACAGCAATGCTTTTATGTCCAAAACAGACAATCCAAGGTTCTAAATATTCTTTGAGAATATGTATCATGTTTTGCAATGTGAAGTGCAGTTGAATTCTTCTCTTTGAGATCTAAATAGTAACACCATAAACTACTATAGTTCTGTTAAAAGTTAAGCTAATACCAATACCTCCATAGTTAACAAAACTGTGACAAGATACTGTATATTATTTAGTGAGGACTTTCAAAAAATTTATCTGGATAACATAATAATTACAATATCTTAAATGGTTCAGGAAATATTTAAAGAGAACAGCTTAGCTAAATCACCCTGCTTACAGGGTCCATTGAAGCACAAATCAGCTGTTCATTGAAATTTCTTTATTTTCACTGTCAATCAAAAAACTGCTGCACTTGACTGTGCATCCTATAGAAACTCTTTGCAAAATTAAAATTCTTTGGTGAACCCTCTTTCTCACCTTTACAGGCAATGTTCTTGTCAACTGAGGGTTTTCTGACAAAGACACTGTGGTTAGGGAAATTTTTTCTATGATTTTGAGTGTGCAAAAGGGCCCCAATTTTCTGACTTTATGGGATATGGGGATGGCATCATCACCATGCAGTAATTGCATATGTTTACATCATTCATTCACAAATTGGATTCAATCAGGTCTGCCGTGCAAGAGTGTCTCCAGGAATGTTGAAAGACTTATTTACAAGCAAAGATACTTATTACAAGCCATACCTGCAATGCATAGTAACAATCCATTATGACTTGTTCTAATGACACAGTTAGCTAGTTAATTATCTCTATGTTTGCTGAATCATATTCTAACCACCCAATATCCCACAGAAATAGTCAGTTTTGAAGTTATAGTATCAGTGAAAAAAATGTCAACATGCTGATAATTTCCGTTATTTCTTAAGACTTTTACACTCTTTCTCTCTCTCTCTCTCTCTCTCTCTCTCTCTCTCTCTCTCTATGCTTTTGTCTGAAATTTTATGATTTTGTTAAATTATTTACCTCACCAGGTACACGCTCAAAGATTTTTTTAGCTGAATTTTTCACCCCTTTCTCTACCACATTACAGCTGAGTTATTGATAGTGTAACTCATTTCCCCTTGTAGTACTATTTTTAAGATTATTACTGTTGTTTTTAAGCTGTAATGTTTTGTTGGCAACAAACTTAGTAAAGGTACTTTGAAGCTGTTGTCAGTATGCCCAACTGTTTAGGGAGCTGTGTACAACAGGATCACAGAACGGACCCTTATATTACCCTTATTACACATTTTTGTGCAACACACACCTTTTCCTCTTTTTCATTGTGTTAAACAAGAATAAGATGCCATAAATCATTTGTGAATAAATATAGGAAAAGTAAGACTATTTTGTGACATCTTCATCTCCAAATTCTGACATTATCCATAGCACAAAGGTTACAGGTTTAATAATAAGAGTAAAATATGACTTCCGGCTCAGGTTCTTATCAGTATGAACACCTAATATTTGGAATATTCTGTTCCATTTGGTGATTTATCCTCGTACATTATTTCTAATGATGTGGTCAGATCTTCTGCACTACTGAATTAAATGTGTTGTATCAGATACAGTCCATTCACAGATAACCAGTTATTAATTTTCATGAAAAGTCTCTCTCTCTTCCTCTCTCTCTCTTTTCATGTGTGAGTGCCTGCATGCATACATGTATATGCACATGCATGTACTGTTTCTGTCTCAAAACTGTGGGATAATTTGTAATGTTAGGTCATTGAGATGAATAAGACGTATTGTGAAGAACCATTCACTCCATGCTTTTAAAGGTGGTGTGAAAGACTTGCATATATAGTTTGATCACAAGATCTGAACAAATTATCAGGGGCTGTGGGGAGTGGATGAAAGAAGCTCTACCCACCTAATCCCAGCACACTCGCTGCCTAAGCAGAGACCCAGTGCAGGGAGAACAAGCTGTGCTTTTGTCATACATTGTTAGCAGTGTACGTGTGCTTACTGGTTTGGCGCAACGTGGCAGTCAGTTCATAACAGCTATGTTCCACATAGACATTAGATGGCCGTTGTTTACAGCAGCAACACAAAACAATATTGGAGTGAAGTCAGCCAACTTCTGCCAATCCAGATCTACAGACCTCTGCTTCAGGAGTTTGTAAACAAATAGCAGTTACACCAAGACCTGTTATCTAGTTGTCAGATTTAAACATTATCGTGTCAATATATTGTGTTTATATACATTTTTGTTCTATAATCACATATGCCGGTAATAATAGTACATTTAGTCATGGACAAATCAAGAAGCCCAGTGCATGGGCTACACTATCAAATTGTGCATAATGGGATTTCCATACTCGAGAGTGAACTATGAGTTCAGGAAAAAATAATACGATGAAAGTCAACTGCCCTGGGAAAAACTGTCATTTGGCATGGATTGTAACGGTAAACAAATGTGCAGTGTGTAAAACTCTTCCTATTTTGATGACATGAAATAACAAATGGTGAGTAGCCATAGTATTCAAAACCACATTCTCACTATATGGTACGCAAGCCATCACCCAACTCACGTATCTGTGCTCACGATGCATTTGATGCTTGTATTGTACAACAATACAAACAGGCTGACGAATCATTACAAAATGACAGTGGCAGGACATCAGTACGAATAAAATAACACTAAGAAAATGCATTTTACTTGCCAGAAGCATATCTTTCATGTAATTAATGGAGGTATTCTCATAAGTTTATGCAAGATGAACTGGGGCACCTGTTATTCCAGCTAACATATCGGAATCTGCTCTTCAATCACATGCATCAGTTTCTTTGTCTACACCACTAATTTGCTAATCAGTATCTTCAGTAAGGCATTGCAGCTCACCATTACTCTCAAATCAAATTGTCTGAATGGTTTCAAAATCATTTTATGGACATAAAGTGCTTGCTTGGCATCCCCTCTCCACAGTCACCTGATCTCAGTGCTGTTGGACATATATGGGGTTCTATAGACTGAGATGTGTAACCTTGGATCCAACTCCAACCAGTTTCCAGTAATTGAGAATGGCAGTTGAGCAGGCATGGATTGGAATTGATCCACAACACTTCTGGTGTTTTAAGGACTCCATGCTACCACACATTACCACTTTCATTATAATGAAGGAGGCATTAAATATTAAATGGAAGGTGTCTAATTTAGATGCTCATGAATATATTCTCTTCTGTGGACATATTTTACATATATCACTTAACTGAAAGAACAGTGTGCTGTGACATATTTTCTAACCTCAAAAGATTAACTATGCACAATCACTCTTCATCCATGAAGTAAATGAAGTTCTGTGCCGCATAATTAAATTACACAATATGGTCATGAGGATACCAGCAGTTAATGGACATATAGCCAAAATCAGTGAGCTGTCTGTGACTATGAAATTCAAACTGAAGAAAAATTTAACAATCTGTGAAGCATGTATTGAGGTGAAATAACCAAATAGAGAGACAAAATTGAATGCATAGTATTTAAGAGAGAGGTTTTCAAAGGTACCCTTGTGATGGCTTTGTAGAGGAACTGTTTTCTATCTGTGAAACCTTACAGAGGGCATTTAAGTTTGAATGAGCTGCATTTCAGCATCATCCCCCATGAGGCAGCCATTTCCTTAATATTCAGATTTCAGGAAAGTATGCAGATGTTCTGTTTTAACAAGATGCATTCAACAGACACACTGAACTGTGGAAGAATCTTACGTTACCATTGGCAGTGGTTGAACTGATGTGGGAAAAAAGGAGCCATTGAGTTCCCCTCCCTTAATGTTTGGTTAGCCTGGAGAATAAAACATAATGTTTCCATTCTAATTTTTTGTATGTTGAAAAATGCACTCATACGTATTATGGTCAGTTTTAGGATTCCGCACCTCAGTCAGTAAAAATTGAATTTGTTTAGGATCGTTTTGTTGTCTGTCTGTTAAGACCTCTTTTTCTCAGGAATGGGTAAAGTTATTAAGTTGAAATTTATGTAAAATACTAAGGTCTGTGGTCCTCTGAAGTGTTAAAAACTTAACCTTTTAAGTCAATACAGTCAAAGGATACGGCCATTTATGTCACATATCTTGAAACTCGCAAACTCGCTCATCAAAATCTATAGGGTACTTCCCGTTGATCTAGAGTCATGAAATTTGGAAGAAATAGAGTTGCACAGTACAAGCAAAAGAAAATATCTGAAAATTGTTGATTTGTAATTATTTATATAAATGTAAATTTTTTTTTTTTTTTTCAAAACTTTGCATCTCCAAAAGTTCTTGACTGGTTGCTTTGAAATTCTGACACAACATAGTATTGTAATTTGGGAATGTTTTGAGGTAGGTGTGTGTGTGTGTGTGTGTGTGTGTGTGTATGTGTGTGTGTGTGTGTGTGTGCGCGTGCATACGTGCATATTGTGTGTGGGTGTGTGTAACTTTTTGAGATTGTTGTGTAACAATGTTCCATATTATTAAATATATAAGAAAATTATATATTACATACAAAAAAAATAGGTGTATAAAAACTCTTGAGTATTTCAATGCAACATTGTGTCAAAATTTCAAAGCCTTGGCTCAAAAACTTTGAGACTTTTGATTAGGAACATTTACAATTCTCTTATTAGTACAAACATGGATGTTCATTGTATGAATGCAGAGTCTCGCACCAATAACATTGAATAAAATGTTCTTGGGTTTCCAAGCGCGTCAATTGCTTAAAACTACACAAGCTTTTGGCCAAGCACTCCTTGGGCATTGTCAAGTGTTATGACTGCCAGTGGGCTGTTGGTGCACCCTTATATATGCTAGCTGCCGGCTGTGATGTCACTGGTGCCCGTGACATTGCCATATATGGGCATGTTTTGAGTCGGCATTCGATGTGCCCTCTTCAACCGCGTGATTGCTGGATCCCACTCAGCGCTGAGCTGCAAGCCACTCTCTATACTCAGGGTGTTTGTGGTAATTTTTGTTTCAATAGCTTCCTTTATTAAACTGTCCCAGAAGCCGTTAGTGCGAGCCATGACAGAGGTATCGTCAAATGTTCATTTCTTCAAAATCCCAAGCCTCTGAAAGTTCCTCAGAGATTGCATTCGAGTGATTACAAATTTTTGTAAACCTACTGGAAAGCCGTCTGGTATATATGTAATATATATATTTTATAAAAGAGGAAACATTATAAAAATGTAAATGTTGATTTGTTCAAAATTGTTAATCTCTGGAAGTTTTTGACCGATTGCTTTGAAATTTTGACACAATGTTGAATTCTAATAAGGGCTTATTTTTAGGTACCTAAGCCTTTAATATGTGATATGTAACCTTTTGAAATTTTTTGTAAGTTTTCCTTTAAAAAATTAGAAAATAAAAACAAACACATGTACCAATGGAACATTGTGTCAAAATTTTAAAACAGTTGGTAAAAACTGTTTGGACATTTGAAATTAGCAATATCTACATTTTCTATATAAGTACTAATGTAGATGTTCATTTCTTCAATATCTCAATTCTTCAAAAGTTCTTCATTGATTGCTTTGAAATTTTGACACAATGTTGCATTCAAATACTCAAGTGTTTTTATATATCCAATGGAATTCCATCTGGTATATAGGTAATAAAAGAGGAAACATTATAAAAATGTAAATGTTGGGTCTGTTCAAAATTGTTAATCTCAGAATGTTCTTGACTGATTGCTTTGAAATTTTTATGCAACTTCCATTGGTATATGCGTGAGCTTTATTTACTTACTTCTTAAATATATGTAATACATAAATTTATTTAAATTTAATAATAGGGAAACATTATGAAGTATACAATAGCAAAACATTGTTAGCAAATAGGAAAGTTGTATTTATGCTTATCAGTTTACGATTAGGATACTGTTACAGAATTGATGTAACAATAATCCAAGGTGCAGTGTCAGAGAGGGAGGGGGGTGGGAAGAGGAGATGAATAGAGGGGTGGAAGGGAATGGACATAGAAAACAGGAAGGAGTAGATGGACAGAAAGAGGAGGCAGGAGGAGGTGGACATAGAAGGTGAGAGAGAGAGAGAGAGAGAGAGAGGGGGGGGGGGGGGAGGTGTTGGACAGAGAGAGGGAGAAGAAGGAGGAAATGGATGAAGAGAGGGGGAGTGGGAGATGGAAAGAGACAGGGAAGAGATTGGATATTAGGATGTATATCCAGTTCCCATAGATACTACAATATTATGAGAAGGAAAGATGCCACTCACTGTACACCGGAGGTACTGCACACAACACACACACACACACACACACACACACACACACACACACACACACACACACACACACACACGACTGCAGTCTCAGGCAACTGAAACCACACTGCCCATCAGTCTTGTGACTGGTTTAATGTGGCCGACTATGAATTCCTTCCCTCTGCCAAACTCTTCATCTCAGAGTAGCACTTGAAACCTATGTCCTCAATTATTTGCAGGATGTATTCCAGTACCTGTCTTCCTCCAAAGTTTTTACCCCCCTACAATTCCTTCTAGTACCATGGAAGTTACTCTCTGGTGTCTTAACAGATGTCCTACCATCCTATCTTTTCTTCTTGTCAGTGTTTTCCATATATTACTCTCCTCTCTGATTTCCTAGAGAACCTCCTCATTCCTTTACCTTATTGGTCCACCTAATTATCAACATTCGTCTGTAGACCCAGATCTCAAAAGCTTTGATTCTCTTGTTTTTCTGTTTTCCCACAGTCCATGTTTCACTAACATACATTTCTATGCTCCAAACATATGTTCTCAGAAATTTCTTCCTCAGATCAAGGCCTATGTTTGATACTGGTAGATTTCTCTACACCAGGAATGCCCTTTTTGCCAGTGCTAATCTGCTTTTTATGTCCCCCTTGCTCCATCCCACCTGGGTTATTTTGCTGCCTCAGTAGCAGAATTCCTTAACTACATCTACTTTGTGATCACCCATAGTGATATTAAATTTCTCACTGTTCTCATTTCTGCTACTTCTCATTACTTTCATCTTTCTTTGATTTATTCTCAGTCCATTTTCTGTACTCATTAAACTGTTCATCCTATTCAGCATATATTGTAATTCTTCTTCACTTTCACTGAGGATAGCAATGTCATCACTGAATCTTATCATTGATATCCTTTCACCTTGAATTTTAATTCCACTCTTGACCTTTATTTTATTTTCATCATTGCTTCTTCGATGTATACAGGGCTATTACAAATGATTGAAGCGATTTCATAAATTCACTGTAGCTCCATTCAATGACATATGGTCACTACACACTACAGATACGTAGAAAAACTCATAAAGTTTTGTTCGGCTGAAGCCGCACTTCAGGTTTCTGCCGCCAGAGCACTCGAGAGCACAGTGAGACAAAATGGCGACAGGAGCCGAGAAAGCATATGTCGTGCTTGAAATGCACTCACAACAGTCAGTCATAACAGTGCAACGGCACTTCAGGACGAAGTTCAACAAAGATCCACCAACTGCTAACTCCATTCGGTGATGGTATGCGCAGTTTAAAGCTTCTGAATGCCTCTGTAAGGGGAAATCAACGGGTCGGCCTGCAGTGAGCGAAGAAACGGTTGAACGCGTGCGGGCAAGTTTCAAGTGTAGCCTGCGGAAGTCGAAGAATAAAGCAAGCAGGGAGCTAAACGTACCACAGCCGACAGTTTGGAAAATCTTACGGAAAAGGCTAAAGCAGAAGCCTTACCGTTTACAATTGCTACAATCCCTGACACCTGATGACAAAGTCAAACGCTTTGAATTTTCGGCGCGGTTGCAACAGCTCATGGAAGAGGATGCGTTCAGTGCGAAACTTGTTTTCAGTGATGAAGCAACATTTTTTCTTAGTGGTGAAGTGAACAGACACAATGTGCGAATCTGGGCGGTAGAGAATCCTCACGCATTCGTGCAGGAAATTTGCAATTCACCAAAAGTTAATGTGTTTTGTGCTATCTCACGGTTTAAAGTTTATGGGAGAGGAACTTGATTATCGGCTTGATGTCTGCCAGATCACTAAAGGGGCACATATCGAACATTTGTGAATGCCTAAAAAAACTTTTTGAGTTTTGTATGTGTGTGCAAAGCATTGTGAAAATATCTCAAATAATAAAGTTATTGTAGAGCTGTGAAATCGCTTCAATCATTTGTAATAACCCTGTAGATTGAACAGTAGGGGCAAGAGGCTATGTCCCTGTCTGACAGCACTTTTTAATCCAAGCACTTTGTTCTTGATGTTCCACTCTTACCGTTCCCTCTTGGCTCTTGTGCATATTTGTATTAACCATCTTTCCATATTGCTTGTCCCTATTTTTCTCAGAAATCCAAATATCTTTTACCATTTGACATGGTCAAGTGCTTTCTCCAGGTCGATAAATCCTATGAACATACCTTGATTTTTCTTTAGTTTTGCTTCTATTATCAACAGCAACATCAGAGTTGCCCCTCTGGTGCCTTTACCTTTACTAAAGCCAAACTGATTTTCATCTAACACATCCTCAATTTTCTTTTCCATTCTCCTATATATTATTCTTGTCAGCAACCTGAATACATGAGCTCTTGAGCTGATTGTGCAATAATTCTCGCACCTGTTGGCTCTTACAATCTTTAGGATTGTGTTGGTAATTTTTTTACAAAAGTCAAGTACCTGGCAGATTAAAACTGTGTGCCCGACCGAGACTCGAACTCGGGACCTTTGCCTTTCCCGGGCAAGTGCTCTACCATCTGAGCTACCGAAGCACGACTCACGCCCAGTACTCACAGCTCTACTTCTGCCAGTACCTTGTCTCCTACATTCCAAACTTTACAGAAGCTCTCCTGCGAAACTTGCAGGACTAGCACTCCTGAAAGAAAGGATACTGCGGAGACATGGCTTAGCCCCAGCCTGGGGGATGTTTCCAGAATGAGATTTTCACTCTGCAGCGGAGTGTGTGCTGATATGAAACTTCCTGCCAGATTAAAACTGTGTGCCCGACCGAGACTCGAACACGGGACCTTCGCCTTTCGCAGGCAAGTGCTCTACCATCTGAGCTACCGAAGCACGACTCACGCCCGGTACTCACAGCTCTACTTCTGCCAGTACCTCATCTCCTACCTTCAGGAAAGTTTCATATCAGCGCACACTCTGCTGCAGAGTGAAAATCTCATTCTGGAAACATCCCCCAGGCTGTGGCTAAGCCATGTCTCCGCAGTATCCTTTCTTTCAGGAGTGCTAGTCCTGCAAGTTTCGCAGGAGAGCTTCTGTAAAGTTTGGAAGGTAGGTTGCCAAATTGTACATAGTTTAAGTAAGACATACTATAAATACAGTAACAGATACAATTTCAGCTAGATAACATAACAACCATTTAACAGAAAAAGGAGTTTCAAATAAAGGTTAAAGATAAGAGCACAAAGTTAAATCAGATATTAGGCCTACAAGAGTAAATACAGGTACAGCCAATTTGTTGTTACAAAAAGTGTGCTAATGCCCAAATGCACAATAAAGTCAATTGAACTACTTCTAGACACAATAAGTTTAGTGATGGTATACATTTTCTTTCAGATATTCATCCACAGTATAATAAGATATGTAGTGGTAGAGCATTGAACAGCTTAATGCTGGAGTAGTAAACTCCTTTTTGTACCAGAGTGAGACGTTTCATTTCGAAATGTAGATTGTTTTTGTTTCTGGTGTTATAACCATGGAATTTACTGTTGTCTTGGTAGATAGAATAATTTTTGCACACAAAGGTCAGCAAGGAAAAAATATACTGTGAGGCAGTTGTTAGGATACCTATCTTCCGAAACAAGTGCCTGCAAGAGTGTCTTTGATGGACCCCACACATTATTCTGATTGCTTTTTTTTTTTTTGGATGGTAAAAACTTTTTTTGCAACAAGCCAATACCTCCCACATACCAATGCTGCCTGAGATGTAATTGTTACACATGTGACTAGCAGAGGAAATAAAATCAAGGCAGTATATGACGTTACATTACAAATTACTTTCATCAGTCGGGATAATATTTGTTGACATTAAATATTTTGTAACAGTTCCTGTTGTACAGTCCTTATGATAATTTTTGAATAATGTATATTTTACTACAACAGTATTACAAGTTTATATGCCAACTAG
Organism: Schistocerca cancellata; assembly: GCF_023864275.1. Lineage (NCBI taxonomy): Eukaryota > Metazoa > Arthropoda > Insecta > Orthoptera > Acrididae > Schistocerca > Schistocerca cancellata. Next base: position 305,939,610 of record NC_064626.1, read on the forward strand.
CTCTACAGATGATGAAGAAATTGATGAAATGTATGACGAGATAAAAGAAATTATTCAGGTAGTGAAGGTAGACGAAAATTTAATAGTCATGGGTGATTGGAATTCGAGAGTAGGAAAAGGCAGAGAAGGAAACATAGTAGGTGAATATGGATTGGGGCTACGAAATGAAAGAGGAAGCCGCCTGGTAGAATTTTGCGGAGAGCATAACTTAATCATAGCTAACACTTGGTTCAAGAATCATGAAAGAAGGTTGTATACATGGAAGAACCCTGGAGATACTAGAAGATATCAGATAGATTATACAATGGTAAGACAGAGATTTAGGAACCAGGTTTTAAATTGTAAGACATTTCCAGGGGCAGATGTGGACTCTGACCACAATCTATTGGTTATGAACTGTAGATTAAAACTGAAGAAACTGCAAAAAGGTGGGAATTTGAGGAGATGGTACCTGGATAAACTGAAAGAACCAGAGGTTGTAGAGAGTTTCAGGAAGAGCATAAAGGAACAATTGACAAGAATGGGGGAAAGAAATAGTAGAAGAAGAATGGATAGCTTTGAGGGATGAAGTGGTGAAGGCAGCAGAGGATCTAGTAGGTAAAAAGACGAGGGCTAGTAGAAATCCTTGGGTGACAGAAGAAATACTGAATTTAATTGATGAAAGGAGAAAATATAAATATGCAGTAAATGAAGCAGGCAAAAAGGAATACAAACGTCTCAAAAATGAGATTGACAGGAAGTGCAAAATGGCTAAGCAGGAATGGCTAGAGGGCAAATGTAAGGATGTAGAGGCTTACCTCACTAGGGGTAAGATAGATACTGCCTACAGGAAAATTAAAGAGACCTTTGGAGAAAAGAGAACCACTTGTATGAATATCAAGGGCTCAGATGGAAACCCAGTTCTAAGCAAAGAAGGGAAAGCAGAAAGGTGGAAGGAGTATATAGAGGGACTATACAAGGGCGATGTTCTTGAGGACAACATTATGGAAATTGAAGAGGATGTAGATGAAGATGAAGTGGGAGATATGATAATTCGTGAAGAATTTGATAGAGCACTGAAAGACCTAAGTCGAAACAAGGCCCCGGGAATAGACAACATTCCATTAGAACTACTGACAGCCTTGGGAGAGCCAGTCCTGACAAAACTCTACCATCTGGTTGGCAAAATGTACGAAACAGGCGAAATACCCTCAGACTTCAAGAAGAATATAATAGTTCCAATCCCAAAGAAAGCAGGGGTTGGCAAATGTTAAAATTACTGAACTGTCAGTTTAATAAGTCACGGCTGCAAAATACTAACGCGAATTCTGTACAGACGAATGGAAAAACTGGTAGAAGCCAACCTCGGGGAAGATCAGTTTGGATTCCGTAGAAATATGGGAACACGTGAGGCAATACTGACCCTACGACTTATCTTAGAAGCTAGATTAAGAAAAGGCAAACCTACGTTTCTAGCATTTGTAGACTTGTAGAAAGCTTTTGACAATGTTGACTGGAATACTCTCTTTCAAATTCTGAAGGTGGCAAGAGTAAAATACAGGGAGCGAAAGGCTATTTACAATTTGTACAGAAACCAGATGGCAGTTATAAAGAGTCGAGGGACGTGAAAGGGAAGCAGTGGTTGGAAAGGGAGTGAGACAGGGTTGTAGCCTCTCCCCGATGTTATTCAATCTGTATATCGAGCAAGCAGTAAAGGAAACAAAAGAAACATTCAGAGTAGGTATTAAAATCCATGGAGAAGAAATAAAAACTTTAAGGTTCGCCGATGACATTGTAATTCTGTCAGAGACAGCAAAGGACTTGGAAGAGCAGTTGAAAGGAATGGACAGTGTCTTGAAGGGAGGATATAAGATGAACATCAACAAAAGCAAAACAAGGATAATGGAATGTAGGCTAATTAGATCGGGTGATGCTGAGGGAATTAGATTAGGAAATGAGACACTTGAAGTAGTAAATGAGTTTTGCTATTTGGGGAGCAAAATAACTGATGGTGGTCGAAGTAGAGAGGATATGAAATGTTGACTGGCAATGGCAAGGAAAGCGTTTCTGAAGAAGAGAAATTTGTTAACATTGAGTATAGATTTAAATGTCAGGAAGTCGTTTCTGAAAGTATTTATATGGAGTGTAGCCATGTATGGAAGTGAAACATGGACAATAAATAGTTCAGACAAGAAGAGAATAGAAGCTTTCGAAATGTGGTGCTACAGAAGAATGCTGAACATTAGATGGGTAGACCACGTAACTAATGAGGAAGTATTGAATAGGATTGGGGAGAAGAGAAGTTTGTGGCACAACTTGACAAGAAGAAGGGATCGGTTGGTAGGACATGTTCTGAGGCATCAAGGGATCACCAATTTAGTATTGGTGGGCAGCGTGGAGGGTAAAAATCGTAGAGGGAGACCAAGAGATGAGTACACTAAGCAGATTCAGAAGGATGTAGGCTGCAGTACGTATTGGGAGATGAAGAAGCTTGCACAGGATAGAGTAGCATGGAGAGCTGCATCAAACCAGTCTCAGGACTGAAGACCACAACAACAACAACAACATATTTTACTAACAATGAAATGGTTCCTTGTTTATTCCTTGCAGTCATTGTAAAAAAATTGTAGTTTCTATTGGATGATGAAAATAAACATTTTTGCTATGCCAGGCACATCTTAGAAAAGAAAAATTAATGCATTTAGACACTTCACAGTAATTACTAGTTTTAGATGAACTGAAACAGAGTAAGAAATGGTTGTGGCCATTGTTCTGCGTGTTGTTCTGCATACCTGGCATATTTGATTAGATTCGTGAAATGTGGTGATGCATACTTATAATGCAGAAATGTCTGAAGTTTAACAATATTATTTCATTCATAAGCCTGGAATGACAATGAACTCGCGACAATTTTACTGTGCAACAACTTTCTGAAAAATGCTGTACATTATTCAAAATTTGTTTTATCAGGAGGCTGAATAACACACTTAATCATGGGTGGAATTCAAATAATATTAACAGTCTTTTCATCATTCTTCTAAGGACAGGCATTGTTATGTCGAGGCCAAGAGTCCAACAAAAGCAATGAATTGTTTTCTGTGGACGTATTACATGTAAATCTTTCTTCCATTTATGACAATACTATGAAAAGAATAGTTGCTACTCACCATATAACAGAGATACTGAGTCACAGACAGGAACAACAAAAAGACTGTCAGAAGGTAAGCTTTCAGCCAACAAGGCCTTCATCAGAAGCAGACTACATACACACACACTCAGTCACAGAAGTGCAAAACAAACACACACACACACACACACACACACACACACACACACACACACACTGAATGTAACTAAAACACACATGACCACAGTCTCTGCCTGCTGCTTGTGTGTTTTATCTCTTTCTGATGAAGGCCTCGTTGGCCAAAAGCGTACTTTCTGACAGTCATTTTGTTGTGCCTATCTGTGACTCATCATCTCTGCTATATGGTGAGGAGCAACTATTCTTTTCATAATATTGTCATATTCCATCCTGGATTTCCTTCCATTTATAGAATTCATATACAGATTTTACAAAACTAAACTGGCATTGCACACTGCTCAAGTTTAAGCATTTCCCCCTCCTTCATGTAACCAAAAAATTTACCATCTTTCCTTAGTCATTGAACGCTGTTATCACATATGATTTCTTTGGGCTTGAAAGGTACTCTGTTTTTGTTCTGGACTATACCAGCATAACAATCATTGTTCAGACCACATACATTGGAATTGTCATAGTTATTTTTGTTCCTTATAATGTTTCCACTGTTTCTAATGAAATATCATCATTTGAATGAATGCAGGAAATTAACTAATAAATAACACATATGTAAGTCTTCAGGAGGAATAGGTGATTTTGACTGCATAGCACATTCTTCATATTTCTTCTTTGCAAGGTTCAAAACATTAATTGTATTACACATTATTGGGAAACTCAGGAAACTGCACAAAGACAGATGCTATTAGCATTGGCATTAGTAATCACAAAGAAAGTTATTTCAGTTTTACCTCCATTGTTAACACTTGGCAATAATGCAAAGGCAGCTGCTAATTATTATGGTTATTAAATAAGTTGCAAGTTGAAGCAAACAGTATCTGTGTATACTCGTGTCAGAGAAACTACCATCTGAAACTGAAATTTGCTTTAGAAATTGTGATTGGTTTGTACCGTGTTATCTGTTTACTGATGTGCCATCAACCAAGGATAGGTGCCTGCCATGTTGTGCATGCACTGTCTGCTACAGCTGTGCCAGGGGTGTATATTGCTCCAGCCATATGGTGAGCTATGATTTTTACAATTTTCAATGTTAAAAAAATTACTTGTAGTGTGCAGTAGCAGCTAAAATTTTGACGTTGTCATTTATCAGTATATTCTTCCTGTATAAAAAATTTCAGTGTATGTTTCAACATGGGTTGTGCTGTTCCCTTGTGAGTCAAATAATGTATTAACTAACAGAAGTAGCCGCTGCAGGTCACTTCTGTAGAGTATACTTTCAACAATTTATAACTAGCACTAATCCACTTGGACTGATAAATTACTTACAGATTCCCTTTATACAGGGTGCCCCAGGAGGAATGGTTATTATTCACGGATATAACAGGGACAATCATTCAGAGCAAAGAAGTCCACTAAACATGGGCTCTAAAATGCATACCTTAAGAACTGTGAGCACTTCTTCATCTTTGATACTGTGAAACAAATCTCTTATAGTGAAGGCTTTTTGCTTTCCACATTTTGGGAAGAGGTAGTATGGACCCAGGGGCTCGCCACACTCTTTGGTGGGTTCGTTCTTCGCTACCATGGGGCCCCAGCCTTTGCAGTGTGTTTTCCCTTCCATGCTGCGTGTCTATCCTCTTGGTATTCTTTTTCTCCTTCCTTGGGGAACATGTCTAGGAAGTTCTTGGGAATATTCTGCAATGTCTGTCACTGACATAAGAACAGTCTTACCTTTGTTTTTTGCTTCCTTTTCCTTTCTTCATTTCCCTTTCTTCATTTCCCTTCTCCTCTTGTTCCTCTGCTTTGACATGTGAGGTTCCTCTCTTTCTTCTTCCTCCCTGTGTGCTCCTGAAGGTTGGCCCATGCATCTGATGTGATGTGTAACAGGTGCCTGGTTAATGCACAATTCCCAGCCCTGGGTCGACAGGTAGGGTTCGCACATACCCCTGGTACAGGCCAGGTCCAGGGAGGGGTGACTGCCTGAGCTGCAACCTTCCAAATTGCCATTTGGTCCCTCTGACAGATGTTTGGGAGGTGTGAATAATCACCTAAGGTGGGTGCACTCCCTTGTGAAGGGAGCTCCCAGTTGGAAGAAGTGCGCCATCGGAGACGCTGGCAATCATAGGGGATTTTCTCGCAATGGGTCAATCATCTTCCCAATCAACGTCTACGAAACATAAATGTGATGAGGCTAATGATTTGAAGACCCTTCCTGCTGCACCATGGTTCCTCGTGGTCTCACATACTGAAGACTGTCAGTCCTTCGCCACATTACATCCGTTTATTATTCAGAAAGGTGTTGATGCAATTGCTGGCCCTGTGAAATCCTGCTCTTGTTTACAGAATGGCACTTTGCTTTTTGAGACTGCTTCTGATTCTCAAGCACAACAACTGCTTGCTGCCTTGCTTCTCCATGGCTACCCTGTTCGTGTTGAGGCCCATTGAACTTTGAATTCCTTCCATGGTGTTATTTACATCAGGCTGCTCGATGGTCTAACCAAGGCCAAAATCCAATCTTACCTGTCTGATCAGGGTGTCATTGCCATCCATCATGTAATTAAAAAGGTAGATTCCTCCTTAGTGCCCACCTGCACTCTTCTCCTCTCCTTTGATAGAGTGGTGCTGCCATCCAAGATCAAAGCAGACTATGAAATAATCACAGTCCGGCCGTACATTCCGAACCTGATGCGCTGCTACCAGTGTCATCATTTCAACCACACTTGAACATCTTGTTGACACCCAGCTAAATGTGTAACATGTGGTAGGGATGTGTGTGAGGGCGATTGTCCGCCTCCTTCTCACTGCTGTATGAACTGCAATGGCAGCCATGCTACCTCCTCTCGCGACTGTCCCTTGTATCTTGATGAGCGGGCTGTCCAAGAGATTCAGGTAAAGGAAAAAGTGCCATACCCAGTAGCTCACAAGTTACTGGCTAGTCAAAAACCCTGTCCCCTATAGTTCTGTTCTTGTTACCCCTTGCTCCATGAAGGAAATGCGACCTCAAATTCAGCTCTGAGGTTGTGAATTCGCCCAGTGTCAAGGTAGCATCACCATCCCCTCGTCCCGCTGTGCAACAAACCACCAAACTCTTGCTTCAAGGGGCAAAGCCACAAGCTACAAAACCAGCAGGCAGGAAAGGACGGATGGGATATCCCCATGTAGACTTCCTCCATCCCTCCAGCCAAACAACACCTGAGTCTTCCTCTAACAGGAAAGGCTCAAAGAAGTCCACCAAAGGCTAACATTCTTCTCCTTCACCAACTCGAAGATCCCGTTTGACAGTATCACCACATGGTACCTTAGCCCGGTCAGCCTCTATATCACCTGTGTGCACCGCCAACCATTTTTCAGCGTTGAACTCCACAGACTAGCCATACAAGCAAGCTGATGCTTCTATGGACCCCATGGAGCAGGATCCTCCTGCTTCTGTGCCCTATAGTAGTGACTCTACACCGGCTGTCACTCGGCGGACACCAGGTTGACACCCCTACATCTCTTCCTCATCATGACTGTCCTCCAATGGAATGTTCGCAGCCTTCAGTACCACAAAGAGGATTTACAGCTGCTTTTAGCATCGCAGCATCCCCTAGTACTCTGCCTTCAGGAAATGAAATTGCACTCTCACGACCGCTTTGAGCTTTCACATTACTTACCGATTCGTTTTGACCTTCCCCCTGATGTTGGCATTCCACATCATTGGGACATCATGCTGTTCATATGGGATGACATTCCTAGTCAACCCATCTCCTGTCTTCAAGCTGTTGCAGTTCGCCTTTTCCTTCCCTGCCTGACTTTTTCCCTCTGTACCATTTATGTACCTCCATCATTCGATGTCACCAGGGCTGACTTACTTCAGCTTATTGGGCAGCTACTTCCCCCATTTTTGCTACTCGGTGACTTCAATGTGCATCATCCCCTTTGGGGTTCTCCCAGGACTGTCAGAGAGGTGCCCTCTTGGCTGACCTTCTTAAACAACTTAAGCTCTTCTGCCCTAACACTGGAGCACCCACATTCCTTTCCTACTTCTTGCACACCTGTTCCCATTTGGACCTATCCTTTTGCACTGACCAACTTGCACATCATCTTCAGTGGTCCGTTCTTTCTGACACCTACTCGAGTGACCATTTCCCGTGTGCTCTCCATTTGCTGACGCCTACCCCATCTATGTGTACACCCAAATGGCAGCTTACTACTGCTGACTGTCAGCTTTATTCCTCCCTGGTGACCTTTGAAGAACAAGATTTCCCCAGTTGTGATGACCAGATGGACTGTCTCACCAACGTTATCCTTACTGCTGCAGAATGTTCCATTCCTCGCACTTCCTCTTTACCATATCGTGCCCCAGTCCCTTGGTGGACTGAGGCATGCCGCAATACCATTTGCACACAGAGATGTGTTCTCCATGTTTTTAATCATCATCCTATGATGGCAAACTGGATTCATTATAAACAAATGTGTGCAAAGTGTCGTCGCATTCTTTGGGATAGCAAAAAAGGTAGCTGGATTTCAGTCACTAAGTCTTTTAACAGTTCCACCCCTTCCTCTGTTGTGTGGGCCAACCTCCAGTGGCTCGCTGTAACCAAGATACATTCCCCCATTTCTGGCCTCAAAGTAGTAGATGATGCTATCGTGGACCCTATTGCTATCTCCAACACCTAGGGCCACCATTTTGCGGAAATTTCGAGCTCTTCCCACTATCACCCTGCCTTCCTCCATTGAAAATGAGTGGAGGAGGCACAGGCGATACCCTTCTCTTCTCTGAATCATGAGTGCTGCAATGCCGCCTTTACTATAAGGGATCTCGATAATGTTCTCAGTTCATCCCGATCCTCTGCTCCAGGGCCGGACGCCATCCACATTCAGATGTTGCAGCATCTTTCTCTTGTTGGAAAACACTTTCTGCTTAACATGTACAACCGCATCTGGGCAGAGGGCACATTTCCTGGACACTGGCATGAAGCCACCATCATACCCATACCTAAGCCCGATAAGGACAAAAATCTTCCTTCTAGCTACCGCCCCATCTCTATTACCAGCTGTGTTTGCAAGGTGATGGAATGTATGATTCATGCCCGGCTGATATGGTGGCTCGAGTCTTGAAATTTACAGTGTGGATTTTGAGCACAGCATTCTGCAGTTAACCATCTCATTACTTTGCCCACCCATGCCATGAATGGTTTTCTGTGGAAATCGCAGACTGTGGCAGTGTTTTTCGATTTGGAGAAAGCCTACGACACCTGCTGGAGAACTGGTATCCTCCAAACTCTATATACATGGGGCTTCCGTGGCCACCTGCCCTGTTTCCTTCAGGTATTTTTACAAGATCGAGTTTTCAAGGTGCATGTGGGTTCTGTCTTGTCGGACACCTTTATCCAGGAAAACGGTGTGCCTCAGGGTTCCGTCCTGAGCGTCATCCTCTTTGCTATCGCCACTAACCCTATCATGGCGCGTCTCTCACTGGGCATCTCAGTCTCCCTTTTTGTTGACGATTTTGCCATGTATTGCAGCTCTCCATGGACCTGTCTCACCGAGTGGCATCTTCAGCGGTACCTTGATCATCTTTACTCCTGGAGCATCGACAATGGCTTTCACTTTTCCACTGACAAAACTGTCTATAGGAATTTCTGACAATGCAAGGGGTTTCTCCCACCATCTTTGCAACTTGGGTCTGTTGCCCTTCTGTTCACTGAAACTACGAAATTCCTGGGGCTCATGATCGATAGGAAACACATTTGGTCCTCTCTTGTGTCTTACCTGGCAGGCTGCTGTACGAGGTCCCTCAGTGTCCTACATGTCCTCAATGGTACTTCTCCGGGTGCTGATCGAACCACCCTCCTCCTTTTGATCCGGTCCCTTGTCTGTTCAAAATTTGACTATGGGTGCTTTGTTTATGTGTCTGCGCATCCATCCCTCTTATGTTGTCTCAAGACTATCCACTATCATGGCATCTGTTTGGCCACTGGTGCCTTTTTGCACTATCCTGGTTGAGAGTCTGTATGCTGAAGATGCTGAACTACCACTGTCCTACTATCATGACTTTGTCTTAAGCAGGTATGCATATCATTTGTCTGCCATGCATGGCTATCCATCCTATGCCTCCTTCTTCAATGATTCCCGTGATCGCTAGTATAGGGCACATTCCTCTTCTTTGTTACCTCCTGGAGTCCACTTTTGGCACTTGCTTCAGCAGCTTAACTTCACATTACCTGCAGCTTTTCCGTAGATGTGACCCCTTCACCACCTTGGCTTTGTGAAGTAGCCCATGTTAACCTTGGTTTTCATTAACTTCCTAAGGACGCTACTTCAGCCTTGCTCTATCGCCTTCAGCTTCATAACCTTGGCATGAAATTTCTTGATAGTATCTTTGTGTACACTGATGGCTCTTGAACTGACCATGGTGTCTGGTGTGCCTTTACCATTGGCACCCATGTGTTTATATATCGGCTTCCAGCACACTGCTTAGTATTTACAGCCGAGCTCTTCGCCCTGTATCAAGCCACAGAGTACATCTGGTGACACCGGCTTTCTAATTGTGTCCTCTGCTTAGACTCTCTCAGCACTCTTCAGAGTCTATGTGTGCTGTACACAGTCCATCCCTTAGTACAATGGGCGCAGGAAAACTGTCACACACTCACTCTTGGTGGAGCCACTGTGAAGTTTATGCGGGTTCCTGGTCAGTCTGTCAGTCTGCCAGGAAACAAGGCTGCTGATGCTGCTGCCAAGGCTGCAGTCCTTGTACCTCAGCCCACGAGTTCTTATATTCCCTCCAATGATCTCTGTGTTGCCATCTGTTAGGAGGTGGTGTCCCTTTGACATCACCATTGGTCCTCCCTTCAAGGGAATAAGCTCAGGATTATTAAGCCTCTCCCAGCAGCTTGCATGACCTCCACTTGGCCCTCCCACCGGGAGGAAGTCATTTTAACTCAGTTGCCTATTGGGCACTGCCTTTTTAGCCATCATCATTTGCTAAATGGCGCTCCTACACCACTTTGTACACACTGCACCCAAGCTTTAACTGTCTGCCACTTCCTGACGGAATGTCCATTTTTTAACTGTTTACATTCCCACTTGGGTTTGCCGTCTGAGTTATTGGCCGTTTTAGCAAATGACTCATGGGCTTTCGACTGCGTTTTACTTTTTGTCTGTCAAAGCAATATGGCAAAGGCCATTTAGTTTTTCATTTTGGACTTCCATTTCTGTATGGTGTGTTTAGTAGTCCTTTCTCCATGTCCCTGTTTTTAGCTACCTACTCTTATGTCAGTTGGGATTGACATTTAGTCATTTTTTAACTCCTCTCTGTTTTCATGTTCTATGGTTTTGATGTGGGTACATATGACCCCAGCCATTTTTGCGCCATAGAACAAAACAAAAAACAGAACAAAGAAAATTAAGAGCTATTATCATTAGTTCTCTCGCAGAGACATGTTTCACACTAGCAAAGATGAACAAGTGCTCATAACTCTTAATACGTGAACCTTAGAGTCCATGTTTACTGGAGTTTTTTCCTTGTTTTGGTCTATACTACTATCCCTCACAATATGGAAAACAAAAAGGTTGCAGTAGAAGAGATTTGTTTTACAGTAGCGAAGATGAAGAAGTGTTCATAGCTCTTAAGGTCTGTGTTTTAGAGTCCATGTTCACTAGACTTTTTTGCTTCAAATTATCATTCCTGTTATATCCCTGAATATTGACCATTCATCCTGGGACACCATGTGTATGTTTCTGTATATTTGGGCAAAACAAAACTACTTTGAAAAACACCATTGCTTCTCCTATTCTGCTGCACAGCTGGTCTTTGCATCTAATACTTCAGATAAATCATTTATGGAACTTTACAAAGATCACTATCATCTATCTATATACTGGCAAAATAATACAAATATTAGACTTACATGGGATTTACATTTTGAGCCCAAGTATTCTGATACGTTGAGGAAGGAGTGGTAAATGAGGTATTCTTTTACTTTGTTTTTATAGTTTTGAGGATTTTCAATTTCCTGCCTTATGTCCTCTGGCAACCTGTTAGACTTCTGTACCAGAATGCAAAACTCCATTTGAAACTCAGGAGAGGAATGCATAGTCTAAATGGAAATAATTTTGGGTTCTATAATTGTGGTTGTGAAACGCTTTGTTCATCCTAAATTCACACTTATTATCAATCATATGTACCATTAGCGAGTGTATGTATTGGCATGTAAGTTTAAAAGTCTCTTGTGCACATCTGTAGAACACATATTTCATTTCTTCTAAGCTACAGTGCCTCGAAAGATTATGCCGTAGGACAGAACTTAGTGAAAATATGCTAGCAGCGCTGTCTGCATATCAACACATTTAGAGAGATTTCTGGGTGCAAAGGAGGCAGAACTGAGCTTTTTGGGCACCTTCATCTAAGCCTCCTCTTGTTCTTGTAACAGGTGGATCCCTCTCAGCCCAAGGTTTAAGTGATCTGGCCCTTCGTTCCCAACTTCCCCAACCCGTCCCTCTTTCCTCTGTGAAGAAAGACCTAGCAGTTCCAAAATCAAACAATGGAAAGTACTGGATGGAATACTAACAGTATTGTTAAAAGTATGGATTGCTACTCACCACATGCAGGAGGCATTGAGTCACAGACAACTACAATGAAAATACTCCTAAACATTTAAGCTTTCAAACAAAAAAAAGTCCTTCCTCAGAAACAGAACACACACACACACACACACACACACACACACACACACACACACGGCATCTGTCTTTGGTTGCAGCAGCCAGAGACAGTGTTCACGTGTGTGTTAGTTGTGCTTATTTTGAGTGTATAAGTTTTCTGTTTCGAAGGAGAGACGTTTTAGTCCAAAAGCTTCAAGCAGTCTTGTTGTTGTTGTGGTCTTCAGTCCTGAGACTGGTTTGCTGCAGCTCTCCATGCTACTCTATCCTGTGCAAGCTTCTTCATCTCCCAGTATCTACTGCAACCTACATCCTTCTGAATCTGCTTAGTTTTTTCATCTCTTGGTCTCCCTCTACGATTTTTACCCTCCACACTGCCATCCAATACTAAATTGGCTATCCCTTGATGCCTTAGAACATGTCCTACCAACCGATACCTTCTTCTAGTCAAGTTGTGCCACAAACTCCTCTTCTCCCCAATTCTATTTAGCACCTCCTCATTAGTTATGTGATCTACCCATCTAATCTTCAGCATTCTTCTGTAGCACCACATTTCAAAAGCTTCTATTCTCTTTTTGTCCAAACTATTTATTGTCCATGTTTCACTTCCATACATGGCTACACTCCATACAAATACTTTCAGAAATGACTTCCTGACACTTAAATCTATACTCAATGTTAACAAATTTCTCTTCTTCAGAAACGCTTTCCTTGCCATTTCCAGTCTACATTTCATATCCTCTTTACTTTGAGCATCATCGGTTATTTTGCTCCCCAAATAGCAAAGCTCCTCTACTACTTTAAGTGTCTCATTTCCTAATCTAATTCCCTCAGCATCACCCGAATTAATTCGACTACATTCCATTATCCTCGTTTTGCTTTTGTTAATGTCCATCTTATATCCTCCTTTCAAGACACTGTTCATTCCGTTCAACTGCTCTTCCAAGTCCTTTGCTGTCTCTGACAGAATTACAATGTCATCGTCAAAGTTTTTATTTCTCCTCCATGCATTTTAATACCTACTCCGAATTTTTTTGTTTCCTTTACTGCTTGCTGAGTATACAGATTGAATAACATCAGGGAGAAGCAGTCTCAATGATTCCAAAAGTTAAGGATAGTTTTTTCTACTTTTAAATGTTTCTCTCAGCAATATTTGGAATTTTGCCTTGTTACAGTTTTGTTGATGAATTAGCTTTCTGACACAGTTATCTGCCTTTCTGGCATTCATGTCAATGTCATTTCTTGTGGATGTCAGAGGCATCACTGCAGAAGTTTCTGACAGTGAATTTCTAGATTTCTGTTGGTGTTATGACACCTATCACCAGAAGTAATAATGGCAAACTTACTGTTGCCTCTAGTGTGAGAACTAACTACATATTGTCATTTCTGATTAATGTGTACCATGTAGTACAATGAGGAGCTCTCCAAAAAACATAACTTGCTGTCACCCTCACTTTCGGTGTGCCACAGATATCTAGGTTTTTAATAATAACAATATAATATATAAAATGTTATAATAGATAATATTAAATATTGTCTAATTCCTGTAAAATATTTGAATGTAAGACTAATGATAATGTCTTTACATTTTGGCATAGAATATCCCTTTAACATAATTTCCAAGAAATTGAAATTCAGAGAAATACAACATTTGAAAGCATTAATCCATGAATTTGAAAAGCGCATTTCATGCACTTGAATTAAGAACCATAATAGCATCAATATCTTACAACTTTGATGTTGTAATAGCCACAATATAAAATCAAAGTGTTCACTCACCGTGATAAGCATTTCACTTTTCATTAAATTATGGACACAGGCCTGCCGACCCTTTCTGTTATGCCTTACACAACTTCCTATGGTTTGCCTGTTCTAGCTGTGTCTCCCTGAACTATGGCAGACTTATTGTTGGCTGCTGGTGTGGTCAGACAGTAATCTGCACCTTTTCCTGACTGGAATTTTCTTTTCAGGCAGTTAGATGGTAAACAGTCCACATGGGAAGGCCATCGGGCAAGCAGTGGAAAAGTATATTTTGTGTAGAAAGGGTTAGACGCAAACCTGTAACCCTTTCCACAGACAGTTGTGACATTATCTGTTGACTTCTATATAGAGTGCCAGCAAATATTTTGCAATGTATGTATTGATAATGACTGTGTATTCTGTTTAAAGGAAACATCTTGTGCATTGTTTATGTGGATATAGAACACAGTCGGGACATTTTTCCCCATAATATCTCCTCTTCATATTCTCCCTAATACAGACAGTTTAGTTGTGACCTGGTGTTGTGCAATAGATTGCATTTTCCCACCATAACTATATTTCTTCTCACACCTTAGATTAAATAATAGTGACACTGATGTTACAAATATTATTATTACTCTCCACCAGTGTCATCACTATTAGCAACTGCTATGTATGGAAGATGAATTCACAACTTCTTTGTGAAATAAAGGCTCAATTTATGGCATCTGAATCTCTGAAGAGTAGTGATTCATGTTCTGATGGACCATAGGCCATATGTCATGCACCTGCACTGAATCAGAAGGAAAAACAAACAAACAAACAGCTGTGTCCTCAAAGAAGAAGGTATTTCAGAAAACACACATAGGTATCCGTGTGTACATGAACGTGGCATATGGGCTGTGGTCCATCAAAACATGGAACAGTACAATTGAGGGGTTCAGATGCCATAAAATGATTTATTTTGGGAAGAATTTGGAGGAGCATCTTTTGTTCTTGGTGTCACCTCAGTATTCCTTTGAGAGAAAGGAGATCTCACGTATTATTTGTTTTTATTTTTGGAATGCAAACCTGTGAGATTCTGAACATAGCTGCTTTCTTCATTATTTCTATCACTTGGGTATGTACCAAGAATACACAAGTGCTCCACAAATACTATGCTGAAAGCTCTCTACAACAAGTAAGGTACTACTGACAGTACTCTGTTTACTGCTTGCACTGGCATTAGAATCTTTGAACCCAGACACTTCTTCAGCAATAGGAGTTTAAATAATCTCAGGGTAAAGATAAATATTTAGGCACAGTTTTTTTTCTTTTTATGGATATGTTAGTGAACCACACTAGTAGTGTTATTGGAAGAGGATCCTTAAACAATATTTTAAAAGTGTGTGAGATTGGAGAGAGGGGCTGCAGATAAATTTACTCTTTCTCACTACCTCAACATTGACTGGAAAAATGAGATATTACATTTCATTTGTGTCAGTTCTGAACAGGACTTAACATTGTCTGTGAGTTCTACCAACTAGTTTCTGTGCTGTTAAGTCTACAAATGTATTTATCTCACATTGTGTGATGTATTTTTCAGTCTTTTGTTCATTTGATATCACTTTATTTAATATCATAGACAACAAGTGCACTTCACCATTGAATTTATTTAATTTTATGGTACCAATAAGATGTTCATACAAAAATAGGCTCATTGAGATGGATTCAGTATACACAAAATTACAAATTTTTTAAATAAGCATATCCTCAAATAGTGTGAATTTTTCCAGTGTAGCAGTCACTGAAAGAACTCCCTTCCCCATATTGATCAAATGGTTTTCTGTTATGAATTGAACCTTTGCCTCTCCAACCATCTTCCCATGATGCTTTTCTTTATTTCATGCATTATGCTTTCTTCAGATACAGGAATATCTTCAGAAAATAATCTGACTTTCTGTTACAATGCTGTTTACTAGTGCTTCCTCTTACATGACAGCCACTGGTGGTCAAATGTTCAGCATCATCACATCCAATGTATATGATTTCAAAAGTATCAATAAAATAGTAACTTTTGCTTTTACAATATGCATGGAGATGGCCAGAGATACAATATGCCTTGATAATTTATGTAATTATTGCCCAATTGCTAATTGAGATTCTTGCACCTGCACCTTCCTGAGGGCTGCCATTTATAGGTAATTATAAGAAATGAGGCAAATACTACAGCAACATGTTGAAAGATTACAGTTTCTGCTGTAAATAAGAGATAAAAGTCAAAATCTGAAAAAAAACTGACTTTCTTCATTGTGCAAGGGTCTTCGACTACCATGCATCTTGAGTGGAGCAGACGTCACTGACTCTTGACAGAATCCTTTTTTGTTTTGTATCACATTACTCTACTAAAGGAGTTGTTGTTGTTGTGGTCTTCAGTCCTGAGACTGGTTTGATGCAGCTCTCCATGCTACTCTATCCCGTGCAAGCTTCTTCATCTCCCAGTACCTACTGCAACCTACATCCTCCTGAATCTGCTTAGTGTATTCATCCCTTGGTCTCCCTCTACGATTTTTACTCTCCACGCTGCCCTCCAATACTAAATTGGTGATCCCTTGATGCCTCAGAACATGTCCTACCGACCGATCCCTTATTTTGGTCAAGTTGTGCCACAAACTTCTCTTCTCCCCAATCCTATTCAATACTTCCTCATTAGTTATGTGATCTACCCATCTAATCTTCAGCATTCTTCTGTAGCACCACATTTCGAAAGCTTCTATTCTCTTCTTGTCCAAACTATTTATCGTCCATGTTTCACTTCCATACATGGCTACACTCCATACAAATACTTTCAGAAATGACTTCTTGACACTTAAATCTATACTCGATGTTAACAAATTTCTCTTCTTCAAAAACGCTTTCCTCGCCATTGCCAGTCTACATTTTATATCCTCTCTACTTCGACCATCATCAGTTATTTGGTCCCCAAATAGCAAAACTCCTTTACTACTTTAAGTGTCTCATTTCCTAATCTAATTCCCTCGGCATCACCCGACTTAATTCGACTACATTCCATTACCCTCGTTTTGCTTTTGTTGATGTTCATCTTATGTCCTCCTTTCAAGACGCTGTCCATTCCGTTCAACTGCTCTTCCAAGTCCTTTGCTTTCTCTGACAGAATTACAATGTCATCGGCGAACCTCAAAGTTTTTATTTCTTCTCCATGGATTTTAATACCTACTCCGAATTTTTCTTTTGTTTCCTTTACTGCTTGCTCAATATACAGATTGAATAACACCGGGGAGAGGCTACAACCCTGTCTTACTCCCTTCCCAACCACTGCTTCCCTTTCATGTCCCTCGACTCTTATAACTGCCATCTGGTTTCTGTACAAATTGTAAATAGCCTTTCGCTCCCTGTATTTTACCCCTGCCACCTTCAGAATTTGAAAGAGAGTATTCCAGTCGACATTGTCAAAAGCTTTCTCTAAGTCTACAAATGCTAGAAATGTAGGTTTGCCTTTCCTTAATCTTTCTTCTAAGATAAGTCTAAAGGAGTACCATTCCTCAAATACAGAATAACAATTTATTATTTCTTCATAAACATAGATGAATATGTACAAGCAGGACTGACCAGTCTCGTTCTCACACCTGAAACAATTGTATATCCTGTTGACATTTTTGTCAGCTCTACATTCCAGTCTTTGTATTCCTTGGGAGCTGCACACAGCCTGGGGTATCTCTGCTGCTGTTCTCGGTACCGCCCTTAGCTTGAAAGGAATACAAGAACAACAGACTACAAAAACAAAATAATTCTAAAAAAAATATAAATAATTATCTCCTTAACTAGAAAAACTCTAATTCTCAGCTCATTCTGGTTTAGATTTTATTTGAAGCTATACAATATGCATATAAAATCAACATACGTAAGGAAGACTTTGTATCCTCACACATGCAATCCCTTGTGAATGAACTAGCAGGAAAGGGAGTAAAAAAGAAAAGCAAACAAACATACATGAGAGAGAAATACTTTTACAATATTGTAAAACAATAACTCAAGTTATGAACACCCTGGACTCATCATTTAAGTTTTCAGTTTGTCTCTGAAGACAGTAAGTCGACCTTTTATTTATTTATTTATTTCATATTTTTACGCCTTTCAGGAGTAACAAACTGCTGCAGTCGTAGTCTGAAACATTTGTACCTTTACAACCTTAGTTGATCAGTCAATGTATCACTTTAAATACTTCAGTTACATAGTAAATACATTAAACAAATATTAGAACACAAGGATCTCAGTTTGCATTTGCATGCAAAGACTTGCATAACGCTTTTTGTGGTGACATTATGAAGTGTAGTTGCCATTATAAAATACACTATTATCGCGCCCAAAACCAAATAAAATGTCTTATACAACAGGAAATGAAATGTCATAAATGATTTATGTCACATGAATGTTAATTTGTCATAACCCATTCCTGATAAAACTTCTCTAAGTCAGAAATAATATTTATTGACTTGTAGCATGGTTATATGTGGAGGAACTGAGGAAAGGTTTAATTACTACTCAATCATAATGCTATCATAGTTAATACTAGTGTAGATGTTCTACATCTCTTTCATTATAATGTACATTCTAAAGCATGCATAACAACCTCATAATCGAGAACAGACTCCTTATCTAGGGTCTGCTACTTAACTAACTCTACACATGCAGAAATATCAAATACCTTTATTAGTATGGGAACCCTTATAGGGAACAAAAAAATTTTTTTTTGTTTTTCTTCATGGGTTTGCTGTCCAATTTAATACCTCATTTTTAGAGTAGTTCAGTTCTAACATTCTCAACATCTTCACTCATAATGTAATCACCTTTCTCTTGCTGCCTCTCAGGGAGGGCACATAAAACAACATACATCATTTTATTAATACCATAGTAGTGTCATCATATATTGGCCTTACCTCTACCCCACTGTTATAAACAATGGGTTACCATCATTATATCAACCCTGCTATTTCCAAATCATTTAATTTGTTGAAAACTGCCTGATAAGCTTGTTACACCCGACAATTTTGAAAAAAAGAGGATGGTCAATTAATCTCTGTTTGGTCATAAATCCTGGGTATTATACATGCTCTTTTCTTTGCTGGTTGTTTGATTGTTGGGTCAGTTAATATTACTGCCATTGCATGTGGTATCCTGGCTATCATGAATGGCCCTTCCTACAGAGGGTAAAACTTGCTCGTTGTCCTTCCACACTTGTCACTTCTCTTGCGACTTCTGACCAAGACTACACCTCCCACTCTGTATAATATAGGGGTGCCTTTTTCCCATATCCTTTTCAGCTTCTTTAGTCATCCCTGCTTTAATATTCTTTGTTGGCATTGACTGGAGGACAGAGTTTTCTTCTGGCCACATATAATTCCAGGAAATCTTCCCCTTCTACTTCTTGTCCTATTAACTCTGTTGTTGAAACCTTAGTGACCAAGTGTGGCAATTCATTCAACACTAATTCCAATTCAATGACTAATTTTGTACACTTTAGTCACACAGTAAGTTCAGAAAAAATGTCCCAGTTCACGTGTAACCCTTTCTGACAGATTACTTTGTGGATGGTAGTGCTAGATCAAAATATGGTCTACATTCTGCCTGACCAAAAACTCTTTGAGGTTCTTGGGTGTAAACTGGCTCCCATTGTCCACTAACAGTTTCTTAGTTTTTATCAACTTGTTTAAAATAGTGACTTCACAATTTACTTACTATGCTATTGTTTGTAGCTTTTCTTAGAGGGTACAACTTTGACCAACATTCTAAAATGACCAGGATGTATCTCATTCCTCCCCAGCCTTTATGCATTGGGACAGAGAAATCCAGTGCCACTAACTCCCTAATTTCTTCTGGAACAAAGGGATACAGCAGTGTGTGTACTTCTGAAGTATTTATTTTTACTTTTTGGCATATCTCACAGGTGCATAATATTCAGGAGCATAATTTTCATGTTTTAAAGTATCATGGTCATGAAAAAGTATTGATACTTTTCTGTTGTCCAAAGTGTGCATAACCTAAGTGTACATACCAAGTAAGTAATTCAGTGCTATCTTTGGTGGCGCATAGTAACCATTTATCTGTTTTTTTGTTCTTATGAAACAAAATTCCTTCACATATCTTCTAATTTTCATCCTGATCTGAGTTGCTTTGTTGTACACTTTTAATGTGTGTATTTAAACTACTATTTTGCTGCTGTAGAGTTGTTAACATATGACTGAGTGTTTGAATATCTTTTTTATATTTATCAGTTTTCAAGAAATATGTAGCAAATGTTCCTCTGCCCTTTACATCCTGGTTTGATTGTAAGTCAACAGATGGTCTTGATAAGGCACCTAGTACAAAATTGTCTTTTCCTTTCTTGTGCTTAATGGAAATTTTAAATTCCTTCAGAAACAGAGACCATCTAGTGAGTTTACTGTGTAAAAGTCTGCAGTTTAGTAGGAAGATTATTGCATTATGGTCTTTATGCATTACTGTTTCATTTCCTGTCAATGAGTATTTAAACTTGTGAAAACCCACGCTACAGGTAATGTCTTTTTTCATTGATAGTATAATTACTTAATTTCCTGTGCTCTACTGTGTACTGCATGTGTTCCTGAAATATGCAGCATCCCAGACCATAGTTGGATGCATCTGCTGATAGTTGGAATGGTAATGTGAAGTGTGAGTGAAGTAGTATAGGTGAATTTATTAAGTTTTCCTTATAGTGTTAAACTGCTCTGTACAATGTTCATCCCAACTCTAGGATGTGTTTGCTATTAATAATTTTAATAAGTGTGGTGCATTCAATACTGCACGTGGAAAATTTTTTCTATAAAATTCTACCATTCCTAAATTAGACTTTAGTTGCCTTCTGTTTGAAGGTTCTGGGCAGAGTTCAGTAGCATCTAGTGTATGTGGACCCAGTTTTATTCCTTTCATACTCACTGTGTGTTCCAAAAACTTCATCTCATTCCTAACAAATTGTGATTTTCATAGTTTAATTGTAATTCCTTGTGATATCAGTCTATTTAGAAATTCGTGTAGCATTTGTAAGTGTTGGTTTCATTTAGTAGATATAACTACAATGCCATCAGTGTAAATTAAAATCTTATCTCTTAAGTCATTGGCTTTGCCTAGGGTCTTGTAAACACGAAAACTGAAATGTTTAATCCAAAAGCTAAAACCTGATATTGGTATGATCGTCCTTAAAATAGAAAAACTGTTTACTTTCTAGTCTTTATGAAGTTGTATTTGCAAATATCCATCACTGATATCCATTGTGCTGATGTATCTTGCCCCTGTAAATTTGGTTAACATTTCTTCTATTGTAGGTGGTTTCTCTCTTTCAGGTTCAATTATTTTATTAGCACATCTTGCATCTAATACTAGTCTCACAATTCCATCGGTTCATTGACTACAACTAAGGGGTTGTTACAGCAACTTTCAGAAGATTCAATGATTAATCATCCTGTCACTTTCCTTTTGCACTTGCATTTTCATAGGAACATGTATGGAATATGGTCTTGTATAGAATGGATTGTGTGGCTTAATTTTTAGAGTAGAAACAAAGTGTTTTATAAGTCGTGGGCTCAATGAAAAACATGTATGTGACTTCTTAATAAAGATGCCATCTTCTTTTTCTTGTTTGTTTTGAGATTTTCTGATCTACTCATCTTGTTAACTGTATCCACTTGATTTACCAGTAGGTTGTAATCATGTAATTTTTTGTCATCATCATTGACTAGGTTAGCTACTGATGTAAGATTCACCTCTCGAATAGTCACTGGATCAAATTTTAATGTGACTGTATTTCTGTCTTGTCCATAAGGAAATCATACTGAGCTCATTTGAAAAATCTAATGTAACCGTGTGCAAGCTAGTCTATTCTGAGAATAGTTGGTATATTTAATCCTGCACCTAGAAACATTGGGTACTCGTGTATATCCACTCAATCCAAATGTATTCAAGAATTCTTCATGAATTGATTTGCTTATGATTAATGTTATCCCTGTGATTTTAACTCCTGTTACAAGTACTCTTGGAAACATATGTAACATATAGCATTGTTTTAAAGACCCATAGTCTACTACACTAATATTGCTACCAGAATCATGAGGTATTCTTATTGGTGCATGCCTGACTATTCCATTAAGTTTTGGTTGAAAATATTACTTAACAGGTTGTGTTCTTTTTTCTAAGAGGTCGTCTATTAATGTATTTTCAGTGTAATATCTTATTAAACTAGCAATATTATTGTTAAATATTGAACGTTGGTGTTCTGTATCATTGTTACCATTTCCTTGCCTATATCCTGTTCTGTTATCATCTTGACAACTGGACCTTCTGTACAGAATACTCACATTATTTTCTCTTGTTCCCCATTGTCCTCTACTGTAACACCCATTTGTCATGTTGTGTTAGTGAGTGTTGTTGCTGTTGTTATTTGATTGCCATCTCTCTGATTGTATCTCAATGGTCTCTCTCTGTTCTAAATATTCTAGTAAATTATCAACATTACTCAAATCTTTGTCCAAAAGTTTGTCTCTTACTCTCCATGGGAGGAAGCTGAAAACTACATTTAACAAAATTTTCTCTCATGTACGATCATCTAAGAACTTAGCCTCATTAAAGTGCCACTCAACAAAATTCCTGTATACTTTCCAAGAGTTATTATTGTATGGTTTTAAACACAACAGTTCACAGCCATAACTTTTTCATTCCCGATGTCTCCAGTACTTTGATTTGAAGGCAATTTCAGATCTTGGTAAGTTCTAAAGTTTTCCAATAGTAGCGTTCCCCATTGCGGACCAACACCCATCATATGGCTTATGACAAATCTTATTTGATTATAATCTATCCATGTTTCTGGTTTTTTGGTAACATACCTTTAAATGATTTCAAAAATAAAATGGGGTGTATCTTTCCTGATGGCGTGAATTTCAGAAACTTGTGATTTAGTCCTTTACTTAATAAAGTACTGAAATTATCACAACTGTTACTTACTAACTTACTCGTCATTATCAGATCGACAACCTCTATTGTTAGTTCTTGTCTTTTATTATTAATCTGTAGTACATTGTTAGTAGTAACTAAGAATTGGTCATTATTATTAACTGTTGACAGTCTGTCACTTATGACTGTGGTTATGGAAGGTATGGATTTATTCTAAAAAAAAAAAAAAAAAAAAAAGGTTCCATAGGTTTACTGTTTGTGTCCTTAAGTCTGGTTGTTTTTTTGTTCAACTTCTAGCTTTTGTAATGTTGGTTCTGATTCCTTAATGATAGATGATACCGTATTACATTAATATTCTTGTTTGTAGTCTTCTGTAAGATGTCTTTAGTGTGCAGTAAATCTCCCTCTAAAATTTGAATTCTTTGTATTAAACTACCTAGGTAAGATTTTAGTTTATGTACATGTTCCAGTTTGCCCTCTACTTTGTCCTCCACGATACCCAGCTGTTCGTCCAGTTCAGCAAGTTGATTGAATCTTAAGTCTAATCATTTTTCCAACCTGCCCATTCTGCCATTAAGTTGAGAAGCATAGTTTCTTATCGATGCTATCTACTCTGTTCTCGATTTTTGTAAATTATTGTCTATTTCTGTAAATCTGTTATTCATTAAGGCAAATTGCTCTAATACTAATTGATTAAACCCTTCCATGGTGAGATTGTTCTCTATTAAAGCTGTGTCAAGCTATTTGTTTATAGCTATATGTCTAGAATCCAGAAATGAGTATATATGTTGGTTGCGGCTACACTTCACCTACTGTTCAGACTATAGTTCTTACATTCCTGTTTAAAAATTTCTATGTTGTATTTTACACAAACACCTTTCCAGTCAAAACAATTACTGCAAAAAAAAAAAAATCACTGCACTTTACACTCGTCAGACGCATTTTTGTCTTGTTGAATTTGTCGTCTGCTGCTGCCGCTGCCATCGCAAAGTGTGGAAATTGTTGTCAGGTGCTAAACTCTTAATTGTATCACAACAAATTGCTCATGTACTGTCCAAAATATTTGGTAGTGTTGAAATATTTATATTTGGACACTGTATTTGTGACCCATCTATATAATTCTCATTTCCTTTGTATGAATGTTTGATGTTTATTTGCTAAGCAACTCATTATTTAACACATAGCTAAGCTGTATTTCTTCAGTTATTCAGTTGATAAAGCCTTGTTACAACATTAAAACTGGTCAGCATATTTTTTTTTTTTTTTTTTAAGTATGGTAGTATCGCTTTTGTGACGTTCAAATCACAAAGCAACAAATTTGCATTTTAAAGTTGTGCAACTTTGGGTAGTATAGTTCCACTGCACTACTTGTAATTATACAGCATGAATTTTCTTCTTTTTTTATAATAATTAGTCCGTATTTGTTCTTGATATTCTTCGCTGTCTTATTAGCACTAGTTGACTGATTGAATCTTCTGGCTGCATTGTATTCACGTTGTTAAAAGGACAGGAATTCCAATACGACATTATTTTTGACAGTTTTTGTAGCATAGACTTTGTTCGTGTGGCAGTATTCTTCATTAAAATTCGCCACATGCAAGGGCCTTTGACTATCCTGCGTTTTCAGTGGAGCAAACATTGGCTGACTCCCGACAAAATCATTCTAAAAACGAAAGAAAGGTAATTGTCTCCTTGACAAAAAATACTCTAATTCTCAACTCAGTCTGCTTGTTTATTTATTTGAAGCTACACAACATGAATATAAAATCAACATATGTAAGAGAGAGTTTTTATCCTTACAACTGTTTCTTTGAACTATTCTCTAATTATATTGATAATCATTTCTGTCATACAAATTAGAACAGCAGCATATTGTTTAATTATTCCTGCTGTGTGGTATAGTCATTCAATTGATTCAGTATTAATTAGTTCTTAGAAGGTACAGGATACGTTTTCTGAATAGCCTTATACATTTCTGGAACTAGAAATGGTTTTTAATACTTCGAGTTGATTTAAATACCTAGTTACACCATAGTTCAAATTGCATGTTAAACTGTTTGGTTGGGTTAGATCTGAGAGAGTTGGAAGGTAACCTCCAATAAAACTATGGATAAAGAAGCATTGCGGTGTGCAAGCTGCCTGAAATCAATGACTTTTTACTATTTCTTATTATTCAGACACTGTAGTGTATATCTCTGGTAACATTTCAGAACATTGTGACAAGTGCATTTTTGCATGTATTTCACTGGATATCAATCATTTTTCTTTATTCTATAAAATTCATCAGCCTTACAGCTATGTTTTTATATAAAGATTAAATGAAATAGGGTAGCTCAAAAACTCATTGTTCAATGCAATGCAAATATGATAGGAAATGCTAGTTTTTCAAGAAAATTCTTTCTCCGTCAGGCAAAGACACTTGAAAAAATAAATAGAAATTCAACCAGAATGCATGTGAAGAGAGAGGAAGACAACAGGACAAAAGGAGAGTGCCTGGGCCAGATCTTTGATACTTGTGTCCCTTGAACCCAGTCGTAGGTTCTACCTAAACCATATCCTGTCATCTACATGCTTCCAGAGAAGCTCAATCAAGACCATTCTCTTTATGTTTTAGTTGCTAGCTTAGAGTGCACACTAAACGTGAGTTTGTGGTTCTGGTGTAATGTATTTTGCTGTTGCATGGTAGGTATACATCTGAGTCATGTGTAGCAGTATTTATAAGAGATACAAACAGTGGGAAGAGAAACACTCACCCAACTACCTGCCTTGTCACATTTTTCCCATACTCTGTGGATCACACTCGTCACCTGTAATCTGTAACTGAGTTGTTCTTTATTCTTGAATTCTCATTGCATTAGAAGCATATGTCTTATTCATATAATTGTGTTCTTTGCAAGTCAGTTTTTTATTCTTTATTTTCACTTTCATATTTTTATTTTTTGCTGTGAAAATGTAGTAGTATAACCTTATGGTTTCTTCAGTTTCTGGTAGTATACTAAACAGTTGAAATGATTTCAGAGCCGATTCCACTCCTCCAAGTTTAATGATGAGTGAGTTCAGCTGTGGCTCACCCAAGAAATTAGCAGGTCTATTGGATTCGCAAATGGCTACCTCAAGAGGAGAATTAATGAGGCTTGAAGAAATAAAGAAATTGCAGGTTTGATATTCTATATTGGTAAATCATGTGTTACTATGTTTCATTTTTTATGAAGTTGCTCGTAAAATGAGTTGTTTGTTGAAAATGTGTCCACCAAATAATCATGGAAGAAGGCATGTATTATTCATGTTACATACAATTATGAAATGAAGATTTTCTTCTAAATAATGTATGTAGACATAACATCATGCTATAAGGTATCTAAACAAGCAAAAATATTTCAATTTACAAACCATACCCTTCTTTCTTCCCAAGACTAGTAAAAATAGAATCTGAAAATTACTGAACTTATTTGCCTGAGAAATAGTAAACATTGTCTTCCAGTGTAATCACTCATTTATAGGTTCACACTATAATTTTAAAAATATTCATTTCATCTTCTAGCTCATGATGCTTGTTATTGGTTTTACAGCAACTGTTGATTGTTACAGTGTATTGATTTTTCCACACAAAGTAGGCTCCAGTTGATAGGAAAATACGTTGTAATTATTAAATTAATAGTATTTAAAATTTCCCTCATTGCCACCTGTTGTTTCCCCATTACAAGTGACTCTATGGTTGGGACATCAGCAACTGGGGTAGTACCTTTTGTATAAAGAACTCTGAAAACAGCTATATCTAGAACCAGTTTTATTTCTTGTTGTTTAGATATACACCTGATGATGTGGCTGTAAGCCACAAAACCAGTAGTGTGTTAATAAAATTGGTTCAACATACTGTTGCTTGCGGAGTTCTTGCTATAAAGTATTATCCCTATATTGCCAACACAAACTGATAAAAAAAAATTTGCACCACTTCCATACCTTTGAGTGCGTGTGGGCTGAAATTCAAGGCAAGTAGGGAATGATAGAATAAGCCTTATGAATTGAATGATTTACTTGAGGGTGGGGGGTGGGACGATTGTGGACTTAGCTCAAAGTTGCCTGCACCAGGATTGAGTTTTTGTGCGTTACTATCCCTGTCATTCTAGTAAAACCAGCTAATACTCTTAAAGAGCAGTAGGAGACCTTTACTAGTTCTTTATTAGGCACAATTTCATCAGGGCTTGATGACCCAAATATTCCGTATCTTTTGGTCTCCAGTGCTTTGAATTGGAAGATTAAATGTTATGTGGTTTGGGCCTGCTCACCACGTAGTCTACACTTACTTCTCTATACCCATCATGTGCAGGTGTTTCCTGAAGTTTATGTGGCCAGTCATTAAACCTACCATAATTTTAATCTTTCTCCTGTTCAAGCTCAGGATTGTACTTCTCTTAAAACACAGCTTTGGCACCATTAGCTTGCCTTGTTTTTGGATTTGAATCTTTGTCCAATGTTCTGCTTGTTACCTCCTAAACCAAACGCATTGTAGAGGCCCCAATGGTTTGGTGATTCTGTGGAAGTCTAGCAGCAAAGCATTGCAGGTGTTAGAGGTAGCTGATGGGCACAGACTGAGCAGGGTAGCGCAGTGATTAGCACACTGGACTTGAATTCAGGAGAATGATGGTTTGAACCAACGTTCAGCCATTCTGATTTAGATTTTCCATGATTACCTTGAATCGCTTAAGGCGAATCCAATCTTGTGCTCCTCTCTAATGGCCTTGTCAACAGGCAGGCACAATATTTCAGCTTACTACTTTCAGCAACAAAGCTCTTTATTCATTCAGAGATGGGACAGGCTTGGCACTGAATTCCTGGGGTCATAGTGGAAAGGCACTGCCTCGGCAGGCCAACCCAGGTAATTGTTACACCTTGAGCCCATGGAATAATTGTCCCTTTTGTGGCCCAAAGCAGTACAAAATCATGAGAACTGAGCTGTTGACTTGTATATAAACACACCAATTTCAGGTAAGGTATGAACAGTCCAACAGTGCCTGTAGGGATGAGGAGGTTACACTGGATGACAGGCAGATGAGGCTCAGCCAGCAGCTGCCATATTTTGGGCCTTTGTCATCTCTTGTACTGATTCCTCTCCTGAGACTTAGTACTGTACCACTGAGGGGCCCCTCTTCCTGGCCCACTGCAGGAGCAATATCCAGTGGTCAGTGGGCCAACTCTACATGCTGCCACCACCCACCTGTCTTCATTGGTGTGGGCACTGTGGTGCCTCATATCATCTCTCCATGAAGATGGCTTTCCCTGCCAGCATTCTGTCCAACTGCAGCACGGCTGATGCTGCCAGTTTGCTGCATGATCTGTCATAATGGCTCACATGTTGCTAAGCTGAACATAGGTGTCAGCAATCATGGGTGCATGTCACTGTCACAGACCAACCGCCCTGGTGTACTTCATTAGGTGCCAGAAGTGCTAATTTCATCTCCAGTGGTTATCAGATGATCTGACATTCACACAGGAAAGCATCACAACTGCAGCAAACAGTACCATCACAGTGAGGCGACTGAGAAAACTGTTGTTCTGCTTGCTGATGTGGAAGAGATGCGCTCTAAAAGAGAAGTACATTGTAATTTCAGAGTTACATTGTGCAGCTGATGTATCGTGTTTTGCCGTGTGTGGAATCTGTGTCAGTAGTGTGTTGGACGTGCCACCATTATGGACATGCAACCAGAAGTGTACAGAATCTAGGTGTTTGATGACAAAGCATAAATGGTCTATAATTCTTAGTGTGTGAGTAGCTGTGGACGTGGAAAGCATCTATTTTGTTGTGAATAATAGTTAAAGACTTCATGGTAGCAGAGCCAGAGACACACGGCATGTTCAAACCCGAGGCAGTACAAGTGTTACTAGATAAAATAGAGTTTTTAGTGGCTGAGAAGTTGGAGTTGGAGGACAAGTTCTAGATAGGGATGAATAGTTAGCATCTGTGCGGCTGTCTTTACCTGAAGTGGTTAGACATATGAATTAGGGGAGAATGAAAAAATGAATAACGTAATATTACAGGAAGCCTAGATAGAGCATGTGATGCATTCCAGAGGGATCTGTCATATGACATATCATAATGAGTGTGGACAGGTACTCCAGAAGGTCCTAAATTCTGCTGTTAGATTAGCAACTGAATTCTAGAAAACTGACATAGCAGCTAGCGTACATAATAAACATGGGATATTCTCCAATAATGTGAAATACTATAATTGGTATCAAACAGGACACATTCAGAGGCAGTGTTGGTAGCCTCAGTGGGATAGGAAGGATGATTATCAGCAGCAAAGTAATGGAAACAGCAAAGGACAAAGGACAAACAAGGAGGTAATACACAAGTGTTAAAACAGGGTGTATACGTGCACAAGGAAAAAAAATCCCATATTTTTCCTGGATGTCCCGGTCAAAAATACACATTTTCCATGTTAAGTGACAGAATACTTTCTCTTGGAACCATAAAACTTATCAACCCCTTGAATGGTTAAGGTTTTATACACTGGCATAGAATTCCTGGCACTTCAGAAAACAACCCCCTCCCCCATCCTACCCTCCCCCCCCCTCCCCCACCGCCACCACTACCACCACCACCACCACCACCACTACCACCACCACTACCACCACCACCCACGAGGTGCCTGTGTGTGCACTTGTTTGTTGTTGGAAATGGTGCATTTGCTTTGCAAAATAAGTTTATTTTGGCTTTCTTTCCCTCGTTTATGTTTTATTGCTGCAGTGTTATTCTGCAGTAGAGGGCTAAAGTAAAATTCTTTGTTACAGTGTCAGTTCCTACCAGTCAGAACTACAAAAATTTAACTGAAAACTAAAACAATGAAAAATTTCCAGAGTTCTAAAACATTCCTGGGTTTTTCCCTGTTTTCTCCCAGATGAAAAAATTCCTGGGATTTTCCCAGATTTGCCAGTTGTCCTGAGTTATATACACCCCGTAAAAACACCAAAGCAAACCCCAAGTCCACTCAGTGGTGTTCCTGTAAAATAGACGCAGCGAGTATCTGTGCAGAAGTTTAGTGTGCTGTAATAGTGGGTGTGAAGAGCATTAAATTTAAAGTTCTGTTGAACACATGAGTGCATGTGTTCAGTAGTGAATATGTATCTTGTGGGTTGAAAATAATTGAATCCACCATGCTATAAGTTGTGTGGGGTAGAAGATTCTGCTGGGAAATCAATTGGATTGTTCGAATTAAGTTTTCGAGTTTATGTTGTTCAATTTTAACAATGTGTGGAAGTGGTGCATCATGCAAGTGATGATTATTGGATGATCTTAGGGTTACACTTTTTGAATGAGCACCATGCCAAAATTGAGCTGTCTTTAAGGATCACACCATCTGAACTGCATACGAGACCACTAAAGCTTGTTTGCATAACATTCTGCCTGATGGATCAGAAAGTCAGTTTGGGTGAGTGTGGAGCCAGACTTACTAGTTGATATGTTGTGTGTGGTACAACCACTGAAAGTGAGTGATGTATTGAATACTTTGCAGTGTCTTGCTAGAAGGAGCGTTGTACATATACAAGAGGGAGATGGCTGGAGACTGGTACCAATGAATCTGAATAATTTTAACAGCGAGGAAATAAAATTAATGAAGGGAATGATTACACAAGAGGGAGATGGTGGGAGAATGGTACCCATGAATCTGTATAATTTTAACACCGAGGTGATAAAGTTAATGAGGGGAATTATTATAGCAATTTGGACATCAAGAATTGCTTCTGGCAACACCTGTGAAGCGACATTGAATACTGATGGGAAATGAAGCACCAGTGTACCGTAAATCATATTGGTTGTCCCATTATTTGCAGCTGATTATGGAAGAATTTATTGACCAGGAGTTAGCCAATGCAGCCTATGGGATAATAGAAGAAAGCATTAGTCTAGCATGTGGTGCTGTTGTTGTGGTTGTGTTGAAGAAATCAATAGATGATTCCAAGAAATATAGGTTTTGCTGTGAACATAGGAATCTTAACAGTAAAATGGTGACAGACGCATACCCCGTTCCGAACAATTTTGGACAGTGTTTATATTTTTCCACTATGGGCTTGGGAAGCGAATACCATCACATAGATGTAACTCTGGAGAACCAAACAGAGACAGCATTATTGGTCCCCTGAGGTCATTATCAGTGTAGAAGGATGCCATTTTGATTAAAGAATGTTCCAGCTACATTTCAGTGTTTACTAGATGGGGTCTGAGGGGATTAAGACCTATCTGGATCATGTAATTGTGTTTTCAGAATGTATGGATGAACATAGACAGCAATTAAGAGACATTTTTCAAAGATTGCGGGCAGCATGTTTGTCTTTGAGCCTGGAGAAGTGTAATTTTTTTAGGCATGTAATCGGCAAGGAAGGATTCATGACAGACCCAAGACTGGTACACATCTTTTCAATTCCTGAGTCGTGTAAAGAGTTGCATTCATTTCTAGGACTCGCAAATTTTGTGGGAAATTTGAGAAGCACTTCATAGATATAACAGTTAGACAGTCGTTTTTCTCTCGCTCTATCTGCAAGTGGAATAGGAAAGGAATCAACTAGTAGTGGTACTGGGTACTCCACGCCATGCACCATATGGTGTCTTTTTGGAGTATGTAGAAGTAGATAATGTGACCACTGACACAGTTGTTAAGGAAAGGGGTAAAATTTGACTGGTCGGAGAAGTGTTAAATTGCTTTTGAGTTGTTGAGGAGGGCACTAACATCAAGCCCTGTTTTAGTAGTCCCAGACTTTGAGAAAGAATTTGTGTTATCAAATGACACATCCAATTAGGTGTGTATTGAGCCAAGAGATCAGTGTTAAGAAACATCCAATAGCATGCACTTTAGGTCTACTCAACAAAGCAGAAAAGAGCTATTCCGGAAAAAACAATTGCTTAGTCTGAAATACAGATATATATACTTCCAGAATTACTTATATGGGAAAAAATTTAAAGTAGTTACAGATCATGCTGCCCTCAAATGTTTTTTAAGCTTGAAGGACCCACCAGTAGGTTAACAAGGTGGGCATTGCATCTCATTCTGTTTGATTATGGAGTGGTACATAGTCCAGGTAAGAAACATATGAATGCAGATGGGTTGCACAAGAAAATGACTATAATGCAAACATGGGGGCTTGGCCTTGCAGAATAGCAAGCAGCACAAAATGCTGTCACTAACTGCAAGCTATACGAGGTGTGATCAAAAAGAGATGGGAATTTTTTAATTTCATGGGTTGTATACATTCAATTTTCAGTTTTTTTTATCTTGGCGATATGCATGTTTTGGGTCTATGTTTGCAATTTCATCTGTTTTGGATATTTAGTTTATTGTTGGCAGTCAAAAAGGTTATTCATGTTTTCAAGTGCTTGGCGAATATTTACTCTTGAAAAAGATAGATCAAAGAATTTGCATTAAATTTCGCTTTTAAAATGGAATAAAGTACAGCAGTGCATTCAAAATCTTGACTGTGGCTTTTGATGAATCTAGTATAAGCAAGATAAGAGTGTACAAATGGTATGTGTGGTATAAATGTTTCAAAGAGGCTTGAGAATACATTGAAGATGACAATCACCCTGAATGCCCTAGCACATCAATTAGTGACAGTACTGTGGAAGAAGTAGAGAAAATGATTCTGAAAAATTGCCAAACACCATCAGAGAGATTGTTGTTGATCCTTGGGCTCATGCTGAGCAATGTTTTTGGATGTTTTGGGTTTGAAATGTGTAGCAGCAAAGTTTGTTGAGTTTTGACAAAAAACGAATCCATGTAGACTTTGCTGAGAAATTGTTGAATGAAGTCGACAATGCCCTAGAACTTCTAAAGAAATTTATAACAAGTGATGAAGCATGAGTATGTGGATATGGTGTAAAAGGAAGGCCCAGCTGTCGAAACTGAAACTGCCTGAAAAGCCAAGATCGAAAAAAATTTGACAAGTTTGATCACATGTTAAGGTTCTTCTCACTGTTTTCTTTGATTACAATGGGATAGTGCAATAAGGAATATTACCTGTAAGTTATGCGCCATTTGCATGGAGTAGTCTGAAAAAAACGAGCAGAATTGTGGCAAAACTACACACAGAAATTGCATCACAGTAATGCTCCTGGTCACACCTTAATGCTTGTTCATGATTTTTTTGGTAAAAAACAAAACCGTTTTGTTGCTTCAACCATTGTGTTTTCTCCAGGTGTGCCCCCCTATGACTTCCTTCTATTCCTGAGGCTGAAGAGAATTGTGAAAGGATGTCGTCTTGCCACCATTGATGAGATAAAAACAAAATAACTGAAGGAGCTGAGTGCTATTATGATAAGCAAGTTGCAGATGTACTCCCAAGATTGGAAAAAGTGCTGGCACAAGTATATTGTATCTGAGGGAGATTACGTTAAAGAGGCAAAGTTGATGTAAATGAATAAAAAAAGATTCTTTAAGAAAAACAAAAATTCTCATTCCTTTTTGATCACACCTTATTTAGGACACAGCCACAGTTCAGCATGAGTGATGATCTGTTGTGTAAGATAACAAGGTTGCGGGTCACACATGATAGTGCTGGCCGAACTCAAAGGGAAAGTATTAAAGGAAGCTCACAATCATGTATTATACAGACATTGAGGTTGTAGGGCAATCTAAGGATAGCGGAGAGGTATTTTTGTAGAAGAAGAAAGGTAGATGGAGACCAATGTGTTAGGAATTGAGCGCAATGTGTGCAGAGAGCAGGTAAAAGTTGTAAACAAGTGTTATTGCAGAGATTACCATAGGCTATGAAACCATTCGCAGTGATTGGAATGAACATGTTGTGTCCACTTAACTGGACTCCTGCAGGGAACATGCAGGGAACAGTTTTGTATTGACAATAATATTGTATCATTTTTCTATATATGTGGTAATAATCAAAATCCCTAATCAGCAGGCAGCACAGTACTGAGATGATGTTGAGTCACTATATGGATTTGCACCATACTGACTGTGACATGTATCTTTCATTTGCAGTAGCAGCTTACAGTTGAAAGGTTCACACCAGTAAAGAGCTATCTGCATACAAAGTGATATATCTGATGAAAATGCTTTTACCATTTGATATAATTAAAACAAGGAGTGGTAGAGACAAAGAATCAATGCATAATTTCGTGAGAACATTGAGAGATGTGTGGAGATAAGTGCAGAGGCAAATAAAAAGGCTTTGAAGTAACAGAAAGCAGCAGTGGGACATGGGTGAAGGTTATCACATTAAAGGGTAGGGCAGTGGGTAACATTGTGTAGCTCATACACACTGAAGGGTAAGATGAAAAAGTATGTCATAAGATACCAAGAACCATATTAGGTGACAGAGACCATGTCTCCAGTTACTGTGAAGCTACAGTTTGCCTACTGAAACAACAATAGTACATGTTGGATGCCTACAACCACTCCTTGGTAAGCAGATAAAGAAGAAGAAACAATGGAGTGTATGCAGGGATATTGAACATCCAATGCGGGAGTTATCGTATGCATGGAGGTCAAGAAAATTGTGAAGAAAATGGTGAGGAATATTCAGTGTATTTTCAGTTCTAATAATGTGATCATGGGAGTAGAGAATTTAAAGTTTTGTAAAGAGTTATGAGGAGCAATGTTTTGGTGTTATGTAGCAAGTAAGTTTTGTGTTTAGTAATATTGAAGTGTTTAGGTTAGGATTCACATTTTGCATTTATGTGTGTCTAGTATAAATCAATGACAGTGGGCATTTTGTTAAGGTGGAGGGAGGGTGACTGTAGTCCCTGTCGTCTGGTTGCTGTGTACCAGGGTTAATAATGAAGGGGATGGCAGTACTTGTCTCTTTACCTGAGGGAGGGGGGGGGGGGGGGGTTAGGTGTGGTCACTTCAGGGTCATAGCTTGGAAGGCACAATACTATTTACTGGACAGTAAGGTGTAGTAATTAACAACCTTAACAACCATCAGTGGGCACTTAGACTAATTTTTACTACATGATAACTGAGAAACAGAGTAAGAAGGCTGGAGGATGTGTTTTCTGGACAAAGGCGAGAAGCCAAGAGCAATGGAGTACACAGAGAAGTGTTGGCAGAATTCAGTAAACTATATGGGTCTTATGAACAATTGAGGGAGTAAGTACAGGAACTGATAGATGGAGTGCCACGAACTATATGACAAATCTAGAAATGATGGTTAGATGTTATGGCAAGAATACTGAAGGTTGTTTTTCAGAACTGTGAATGAGCAAGACATCAGGGGGCCGTACGGCACCACATAAAGAGTGAAGGAAGTAGCAGGAAATAGTAAGTCAATTATTGAATGGCTTGCCATGCAGATAGTAAGTTTAGAGCACGAAGTACTTAAAAATACATGCATGTTACAGAAATTGATGGGAGAGTTAATGGAATATGCAAAAGCATCACACAATAGTTTGAATTGGGTTTCAGGAACCATGCAAACCTAAATGGATTTGTTAGGCACAAAGTTGCCATAGCATCCACATTGCAATCACTATCAGATAGCATTTTGAATGTTTGGGCAGTAATGACAGCTGTGAAACTTCATGTTTGCAAGAGGGAAATGGTTATGGTCTGTCCAACTAGGGTAACCCTTACCAATAAAAGTACATGTGAGGTAGAACTGTTCCTAGGGAAAGCAGATGGTCAAGGGGGTCGAAAGGGTGTTTTGTATCACAAACATTATTTCCAGCAGCCAGGATTGCACTGGATTTACTTGTTACGTAACTCTGTAGTAGTAGTGGTGAACTGATAGGAGTAGGGTAGATTCACAGGGGTGAAATTGTTGGAGTTAGTGATAGTGGAATGTTGATCAATGAAAAATGTGTGATGCAATGAGACTAACTTGCCATCTAACAGCCACAGTTTCAGGAACTTTCAAACTAAACATAACACAGCCTCAACTGTACTGGCCAGACAAGCCACTAGGGATGTTCCCAGTATATAACTTGCCCTACATCAATATCACCTTGAAACCAGACCTAATCGTAGCCACACAACAAGAAGGGCATGTTTTGGTAGGACAGATGTTACTACACATTCAGCAATATTGAAGGAGGGACAAAATCAGTTGATAGTGTTTTTTGATTTCACGTTGCTGCTGTCTAGTGCTGCCACAGTAGCTCTTAGGCAGAAAGCTGCCCTACTCCCTGACCTCCTGATGGTACTGGATAACCAGTCAAGCTTAGTGCTCAGAGAATAATAGTAGGAGAAAATAAGTGTTGAATGAGTGACTCTGTAATTCTGTGAAAATAAGAAGTGTGTTTCCTAGTATACAAGAAATTAGTAGATTCATATCATAAACTGGTAAAAGATCATCGTGGATACTGTAATAAGAAAGGAGAAGTTAGCAGTATTATGTTAGTTTATAAGTGGCAAATTAGAAATAAGAGTTAATTGGAAATGCAAGTAGTATGAGGAATATGTTCTCTAGTGTGTAAGTTGTTGAGAAACATGAAGAATCAGGGTATAAGCACACTACAGAAATATGGGAGATGTTAAATGTCACATTGAGGGATTCCAAGAGGACAAGACTAGCATAGTGAAGCGATAACAGCAGTGATTGGTGGATAACAGCAGTGATTGCCTGCTGAGCTGATGTATCAGCCAGTGTGGAGGAATTGCCTGGAGGTCATGGCTAGCGAGAGATAGACATTTGTACTTGGTGTTATGCGTACTCAGGAGAGCTAATGAACTATTCAGTAGTTTGATGGAATTATAACTTTGTAGTTATGGAAGAGGAACTTAAAATCTAAGTATTCTAAAGAAATTGCAGCATCTTAATCTTGGTGTTTAAGTCACCTAGCACTACAAAGTAGAAGTTATTTGTAAGTATTGAATGTTGTTAGCCATATTTGTTATGCCTGATCCTGTGTAGAGACATGGGGACCAGGTCTTTGGAAGGAAGGAGATACTGTAGTGGCCCCAACAGTTTTTCGATGATTCTGTGTAGAGACGTGGGGACTAGGTCTTCGGAAGGAAGGGGATACTGTAGTGGCCCCAAAAGTTTTTCGATGATTCTTCTTTTTCAGAAGAGCCAGAAAAATTCTGTCTGGGGTGACTTGAGTGGCGGATATGTTCCCACTACCCAATGGATTTTCTTGAAGTCAACATTTTCTCTGGCAGATTCCCGATTCTCCCATTGGTTATCTATAAACCAGTACCTACAGGGACTGAATCTTGGCCTGTGTTATTTACCAGGGTGCAATGAGGGAAGTGAGTCTTGAGAAGTACATCTAGCATCTCATGTCCTATCCTTATATTGCCACTATCCTCCTTCCTTAGTGTACCATGCAGATCTGTAGATTTTCTTGTGAGGATTTTGTGAAGTCTGGCCCTATGAGCTGTACCTTCCACCTCCTCACAGAATACCTCCCAGGATGGTGGTTTTGCTAACTTAATATCAAGATTGTATTTAGCAAGTTGCTTCCAGTATTTTTCCTATTGTCCTTTCCTTCTTGCAGATTATTGGTCCATTGAGGTACATTCCTGCTTGTATGCTTCTTGGTGGTATGAAAGTTTTCTAAGTATGAGGTCATCATGGCAGAAGTCAACTGATCTTCCATTTCCCAAAAATCTAGATTTATTATCAGAATTTTAACGTTAGATAAATGTGAGTTTAGTTCTTTCCTATGTGATTCCCAGTCTATTTTTCTAGGATTCCAGTAGGCTATGGTCTGTTTAAAACCCATATCAACCAAGAACTTAATATACATGTGATTAGATAAGGTTGGCTACATCGCCACATGCCGTTGTTTGACATAACTACCCATTAGGGTGGACACAAACATTATGTCAATTACTTCTCCTCGTCTTCTATTGCTGCAGATAGGTTCCCTACCACCATTGAGGCCTCTAAATTACTCTAGTAGGTATTCCAATAGTTATTCACTTCTGCAGTTAGTGTCACTGCTTTATCATGCCAGGTTGTGGGCTTTGGTGTCATGAACAAGCTACAGATGCTCATTCAGCTGCAAGGATGTGTCTGCCTGTTTCCTCATTTCTTGGGAAGGAGGAGATTTGTTCTCAAAAGGAATGTAAACTGATGCCAGTACAAATTCTCTCATCCTTCCTTACATGCTGTTCATCCTGATGTTCACCAAGTCCCTAGAACCTGCCTTTGGCTTGAATGAAATTCCATACTTAACATAAATGCTTGTTCTGGATCTCAAGACTTTCCGATTCTGCACTCATACTTTCTCTAGCAGTGTCTTCAGACATACTTTCTCTACCAGAGTCTTCAGAGGAACATCGTTAATAAGTTTTGGGGCTTGGATTGAGATCTTCTTGGTCTTAAAGAGCACTACTGTTGCCTTGACTAGTGGCTTCACCTCTTCCCTTGGAGATATATATCACCATAATATTCCGGGATTGAAGAATAAAGTAGAGGAGCTCCTGGTTTGTTTAGATGACATTAAATCTGATAATGTAATAGATATACTATGCCTATCTGAGCATCACATTGTGTCTGATATGGAAAAGGTAAATATCAGTGATTATAAACTAGCTGCACATATGAGTAGAGAGAATAAGGTGGGTGGAGGAGTTGCCATATATGTCAAAAGTTATCACTGTGTAGAAAGCTTAGATACAAAAAAGTTTTGTCTAGAGCAACACATAGAAGCATGTGCCTGTCAGCTTAAACTGAAGGAGGGCTCTTTTATAATTGTAACAGTATATAGGTCCCCTTCAGGAAACTTTCATTTATTCCTGGAAAACTTGGGTGCCTTGTTGTGCTGTCTGTCAGACGGGGGAAAGCAAATTATTACTTGTGGGGATTTCGATGTTGATTCACTGAAAGAGTGTAATAGGAAGAATGATCTGGAAGTCTTGCTTGGTTCTTTCAATTTGACATCTGTCATTAATTTTCCTACTCAGGTAGTGAAGGACAGCAGCACATTGATAGATAACACTTTTATAGACCAAGATAGGTTTAAAAACATCAATTCTTGTCCTGTTGAGAATGGGCTTTCTGATCATGATGCTCAGCTAGTTACAGTATATGACATAGCTCCATTCAGTAATGCTCAATTAATGACTCAACAATTAGAAATTTCAGAGAAAATCTTCAGCAGTTAGACTGGGATGAGGTGTACAAGGAACCCGATGCTAATTGAAAATATAACTTATTTCATGATAGACTTGTAACAGAATTTGAAAACTGTTTCCCCAAGAAAGTAGTTAAATCTAATTATAAGAAACCACGCAAAAAACTTTGGCTTACTAAAGGAATAAAAATATCTTGTAACCACTAAAGGGAACTGTATCCAACAACAAGAAAGAGTAATGACCCAGAAACAGCCAAATATTATAAAAACTACTGTGCTACATTAAGAAAGGTTATTAAAAAGTCCAGAAGCATGTGCATCATGTCTGAGATTAATACCTCTGATAACAAAATCAAAATAATTTGGAGTATTATTACAAGGGAGGCAGGGCAACCAAAGAGTACAGGATGACAGCATCACCATCAAAGCGAATGGAAACGTGATAAAAACAAGCCAGAAGTCGAAAACATTTTGAATAATCATTTTTTAAATGTTGTAGAGAAAATAGGATCAAAGTGTTCATTAGAAGAAGCAAGGCAGTTAATGGAAGAGGCCTTACCCACACCATTTGATACAATTGAAGTTGCACCCACCTCTCCTTCTGAAATTGGGAAGATAATAAACTCTCTGAAGAATAAAAGCTCACATGGAATTGATGGCATTTCCAGCAGGATAATAAAAGCTTGTTCCCAAGAAATAAGTGGGATTCTTAGCCACATATGTAATAGCTCTCTGAAGCAGGGTATTTTCCCATATATACTGAAGTATGCCATTGTTAAACCACTGCATAAAAAAGGGGATACGTCTGATGTCAACAACTACCACCCAATCTCTCTTCTGACTGCCTTATCCAAAATTCTTGAAAAAGTAATGTATTGTAGAGCAGCTTCACACCTTTGCAAAAATAAAGTTTTAACAAAATGCCAGTTTGGTTTCCAGAAGGGTTTTTCAATGGAAAATGCTATACATACTTTCACTAATGAAATATTAAATGCTTTGAGTAACCAGAAGTCACCTGTTGGGATTTTAGTGATCTATCAAAGGCTTTTGATTGTGTAAATCATGGAATACTTCTAGATAAGCTCAAGTACTGTGGTATGAATGGGACAGTGTTCAAATGGTTTAAATCATACCTAAGTGGAAGAATGCAGAAACTTGAAATAAACAGTTCACATAATATGCAAAAAACTGGTGATTTCTCAAACTGGGGAACAATCAAGAACAGAGCGCCACAAGGTTCGGTCTTGGGTCCTCTGCTGTTCTTAATATATTTAATGACTTGCCATTCTGTATTCACGAAGAGGCAAAGCTGTCACTTTTTGCCGATGATAGAAGTATAGCTATCACACCCAACAGACAAGAATTAACTGGTGAAATTGTAAACGATGTTTTTCAGAAAATCATTAAGTGGTTCTCTGCAAATGGGCTCTCATTAAACTTTGACAAAATACAGTATATACAGTTCCACACAGTAAATGGAATGACACCATTAATAAATATAGACTTCAATCAGAAATCGGTAGCTAAGGTAGAATATTCAAAATTTCTAGGTGTATGCATTGATGAGGGGTTGAACTGGAAAAAACACACTGAGGATCTGCTGAAACGTTTGAGTTCAGCTACTTATGCTATTAGGGTCATTGCAAATTTTGGCGATAAACATCTGAGTAAATTAGCTTACCACGACTATTTTCATTCTCTGCTTTCCTATGGCATCATATTCTGGGGTAACTCATCATTGAGTAAAAGAGTGTTCATTGCACAGAAGTGTGTAATCAGAATAATTGCTGGAGCTCATCCAAGATCATCCTGCAGACACTTATTTAAAAAGCTAGAAATCTTCACTCTAGCCTCACAATATATATATTCACTTATGAAATTTGTTATTAACAATCCGAACAAATTCAAAAGTAATGGCAGTGTACATGGCTACAACACTATGAGAAAGGATGATCTTCACTACTCAAGGTCAAGGTCACTCACCTAATACCATCAAAAGTCTGACAGATAGCCATATAGCATTTAAAAGGAAATTAAAAGAATTTCTTAATGGCAACTCCTTCTACTCATTAGATGAATTTTTGGATGTAGTAAGTGGGTAATTTCCCAACCCCCACAAAAAAAATTGAGTGTCATGTAATATTTTGTGTAATGTAATATCTTGTATAGACACCTTTTATTAACCTGACACATTCCACATCATTATGAAGTGTCGTGTTCATGATCTACGGGAAAAGTACTAATCTAATCTAATCTAAAAGCCATCTCCTTAAGACACTCTGCTGTTCCCATTCCCTCACAGAGAAAGCACCTTTGTCCAAACAGACTTTCCTAAATGAGATTTTCACTCTGCAGTGGAGTGTGCGCTGATATGAAACTTCCTGTCAGATTAAAACTGTGTGCCCGACCGAGACTCGAACTCGGGACCTTTGCCTTTCGCGGGCAAGTACTCTACCAACTGAGCTACCGAAGCACGACTCACACCTGGTCCTCACAGCTTTACTTCTGCCAGTATCTCGTCTCCTACCTTCCAAACTTTACAGAAGCTCTCCTGCGAACCTTGCAGAACTAGCACTCCTGAAAGAAAGGATACTGCAGAGACATGACTTAGCCACAGCCTGGGGGATGTTTCCAGAATGAGATTTTCACTCTACAGCGGAGTGTGTGCTGATATGAAACTTCCTGGCAGATTAAAACTGTGTGCCCGACCGATACTTGAACTCGGGACCTTTGCCTTTTGCGGGCAAGTGCTCTACCACCTGAGCTACCGAAGCACGACTCACGCCCGGTCCTCACAGCTTTACTTTTGCCAATATCTCATCTCCTACCTTCCAAACTTTACAGAAGCTCTCCTGCGAACCTTGCAGAACTAGCACTCCTGAAAGAAAGGATACTGCGGAGACATGGCTTAGCCACAGCCTGGGGGATGTTTCCAGAATGAGATTTTCACTCTGCAGTGGAGTGTGCGCTGATATGAAACTTCCTAGGAAGGACTTTTGATAGAGTACATCATGACGTGCTCATATAAAAAATTCTGAAGAGCGGTACCACTGGAAAACTCATGCAATTGCTAGAAACATATTTAAAGATTAGACAGCAGTACACAGAGATTATATTCTCTGATGGAGAAAAACTGGAGAGGAGAAGGTCAAGCATTTGGTGTTCCTCAGGTCTTCATTTTAGGTCCAGTCCTATCCATATGCTATGTAAATGATTTCCCAAGTTTCTCCTAACAACAAGCAATTGATCATTATGTATGCAGATGATACATCTGGTGTCTGATATGCAGACAGTGAACCCAGCCCAGTTGGAGAGATGCATAACTTTATTGAAAAGGCAAGAGCTAACTTTGAAAGAGACAACCTAAAAATAGGAAAACTAATAATATTCATTTTAAACCAATTCGTCAAAACAGACAAAATGCTGTGGCTGATGAAATTCTACCAAAAATCTGTATAGATCCTAAATTCTTGGGTTTATGCATAGATGATCGACTTTCATGGAAGCAGCAAGCTGATTACATCTGTAAAAGAATAACATCCAGTCAGCATGTATTAAGAAGATTCTCACCATATCTTAATTCTGAAACCATGTTGTTGTTGTTGTGGTCTTCAGTCCTGAGACTGGTTTGATGCAGCTCTCCATGCTACTCTATCCTGTGCAAGCTTCTTCATCTCCCAGTATCTACTGCAACCTACATCCTTCTGAATCTGCTTAGTGTATTCATCTCTTGGTCTCCCTCTACGATTTTTACCCTCCACACTGCCCTCCAATGCTAAATTTGTGATCCCTTGATGCCTCAAAACATGTCCTACCAACCGATCCCTTCTTCTAGTCAAGTTGTGCCACAAACTTCTCTTCTCCCCAATCCTATTCAATACCTCCTCATTAGTTACGTGATCTACCCACCTTATCTTCAGCATTCTTCTGTAGCACCACATTTCGAAAGCTTCTATTCTCTTCTTGTCCAAACTAGTTATCGTCCATGTTTCACTTCCATACATGGCTACACTCCATACAAATACTTTCAGAAACGACTTCCTGACACTTAAATCTATACTCGATGTTAACAAATTCCTCTTCTTGAGAAACGCTTTCCTTGCCATTGCCAGTCTACATTTTATATCCTCTCTACTTCGACCATCATCGGTTATTTTACTCCCTAAATAGCAAAACTCCTTTACTACTTTAAGTGTCTCATTTCCTAATCTAATTCCCTCAGCATCACCCGACTTAATTTGACTACATTCCATTATCCTCGTTTTACTTTTGTTGATGTTCATCTTATATCCTCCTTTCAAGACACTGTCCATTCCGTTCAACTGCTCTTCCAAGTCCTTTGCTGTCTCTGACAGAATTACAATGTCATCGGCGAACCTCAACGTTTTTACTTCTTCTCCATGAATTTTAATACCTACTCCGAATTTTTCTTTTGTTTCCTTTACTGCTTGCTCAATATACAGATTGAATAACATCGGGGAGAGGCTACAACCCTGTCTTACTCCTTTCCCAACCACTGCTTCCCTTTCATGCCCCTCCACTCTTATAACTGCCATCTGGTTTCTGTACAAACTGTAAATAGCCTTTCGCTCCCTGTATTTTACCCCTGCCACCTTCAGAATTTGAAAGAGAGTATTCCAGTTAACATTGTCAAAAGCTTTCTCTAAGTCTACAAATGCTAGAAACGTAGGTTTGCCTTTTCTTAATCTTTCTTCCAAGATAAGTCGTAAGGTCAGTATTGCCTCACGTGTTCCAACATTTCTACGGAATCCAAACTGATCTTCCCCGAGGTCGGCTTCTACCAGTTTTTCCATTCGTCTGTAAAGAATTCGCGTTAGTATTTTGCAGCTGTGACTTATTAAACTGATAGTTCGGTAATTTTCACATCTGTCAACACCTGCTTTCTTTGGGATTGGAATTATTATATTCTTCTTGAAGTCTGAGGGTATTTCGCCTGTCTCATACATCGTGCTCACCAGATGGTAGAGTTTTGTCATGACTGGCTCTCCCGAGGCCATCAGTAGTTCAAATGGAATGTTGTCTACTCCCGGGGCCTTGTTTCGACTCAGGTCTTTCAGTGCTCTGTCAAACTCTTCACGCAGTATCTTATCTCCCATTTCGTCTTCATCTACATCCTCTTCCATTTCCATAATATTGTCCTCAAGTACATCGCCCTTGTATAAACCCTCTATATACTCCTTCCACCTTTCTGCCTTCCCTTCTTTGCTTAGAACTGGGTTGCCATCTGAGCTCTTGATATTCATACAAGTGGTTCTCTTCTCTCCAAAGGTCTCTTTAATTTTCCTGTAGGCAGTATCTATCTTACCCCTAGTGAGACAAGCCTCTACATCCTTACATTTGT
The DNA here is from genome assembly GCF_023864275.1 of Schistocerca cancellata. Classification (NCBI taxonomy): domain Eukaryota; kingdom Metazoa; phylum Arthropoda; class Insecta; order Orthoptera; family Acrididae; genus Schistocerca; species Schistocerca cancellata. Next base: position 305,983,581 of record NC_064626.1, read on the forward strand.
CCTCTAGCCATCCCTGCTTAGCCATTTTGCACTTCCTGTCGATATCATTTTTGAGACGTCTGTATTCCTTTTTGCCTGCTTCATTTACTGCATTTTTGTATTTTCTCCTTTCATCAATTAAATTCAATATTTCTTCTGTTACCCAAGGATTTCTATTAGCCCTCGTCTTTTTACCTACTTGATCCTCTGCTGCCTTCACTACTTCATCTCTCAGAGCTACCCATTCTTCTTCTACTGTATTTCTTTCTCCCATTCCTGTCAATTGTTCCCTTATGCTCTCCCTGAAACTCTCTACAACCTCTGGTTCTTTCAGTTTATCCAGGTCCCATCTCCTTAAATTCCCACCTTTTTGCAGTTTCTTCAGTTTCAATCTGCAGTTCATAACCAATAGATTGTGGTCAGAATCCACATCTGCCCCAGGAAATGTCTTACAATTTAAAACCTGGTTCCTAAATCTCTGTCTTACCATTATATAATCTATCTGATACCTACTAGTATCTCCAGGATTCTTCCACGTATACAACCTTCTTTTATGATTCTTGAACCAAGTGTTGGCTATGATTAAGTTATGCTCTGTGCAAAATTCTACAAGGCGGCTTCCTCTTTCATTCCTTCCCCCCAATCCATATTCACCTACTATGTTTCCTTCTCTCCCTTTTCCTACTGACGAATTCCAGTCCCCCATGACTATTAAATTTTCGTCTCCTTTCACTACCTGAATAATTTCTTTTATCTCGTCATACATTTCATCTATTTTTTCATCATCTGCAGAGGTAGTTGGCATATAAACTTGTACTACTGTAGTAGGCATGGGCTTTGTGTCTATCTTGGCCACAATAATGCGTTCACTATGCTGTTTGTAGTAGCTAACCCGCACTCCTATTTTTTTATTCATTATTAAACCTACTCCTGCATTACCCCTATTTGATTTTGTATTTATAACCCTGTAATCACCTGACCAAAAGTCTTGTTCCTCCTGCCACCGAACTTCACTAATTCCCACTATATCTAACTTTAACCTATCCATTTCCCTTTTTAAATTTTCTAACCTACCTGCCCGATTAAGGGATCTGACATTCCACGCTCCGATCCGTAGAACGCCAGTCTGAAACCATAGGGACTGTATATTATGGATTAGTGTACCCTTTCTTGTCTTATGGAATAGTACTGTGGATGGGACATGCCAAACTAATATGAAAATGGTTTTCATACTGCAGAAGCGAGCCTTCAGGATCATAGCAAAAGTAAAACCAGGAACTTTTTGCAAACTCCTGTTCATTACACACAATATTCTTACAGTTTATGCCATGTACACACTAGAAACTGTAATGCTAATGAATGAAGACACTAAGATCACAAAAAGAAACATGGATATTCACAACTATGAAACAAGGCATAGAAAAGACTTTCATAAGCTTAACAGAACATTAACTTTAACAGTGAATAGCCCCTATGTCAAAGAAGCTGTTTTTAATAACTTGTTACCAAATGTAGTTAAGATATTAATGTGGGATACTTTTTAAAAAATGAGTCAAGCAGTGGCTTATTCAAAAATTCCCTTGCAACACGAATGTATCATGAATTATAATGTAAAAAGAAATGATGTAAACTAAAAAAAGTGTGATTGTAAAAACTTTATACTTAGTTAATAACACAAATGCATATAAAATCATGTGTTATGAGCAGTAAATTGATACTGAAATTCTAATTCTACGCTGTACAGTGTTTGCTATTTTCATATTGAATGTGTGACAGACAAGTCATTTGGTGCACTGTTAATTAAGTCTCAGTGTTTGTACACAAAATCAGATTAAAGCTAATTTAATTCACTTATTTGTTCTCACAAAGAAAATAAATTAAGAGATGTTAAACACCTAGAGACCCCAGTGGACTAATTTATGATGCTGTTACAGTGATTAAATATAAACATGTAACACACACAATGGGGATTTTTTTTATGAGCATTTTGTTTGCTCCATGTCAGTGGCAATCATCACTGGGTCTGCAACAGCATTGGAGATGATTGCACACTTTCTATTAGAAACAATTCAAAAGTAGTATATCAGTGTGATTCATGAATCAGTAGACAGGTGTACCATATCCAATAAATATTCCTTCATTGAAAGAATGTACCAGTAATTTGTTACATCAGCAGTAAATATAAAAAAAAAACATAGCAGCCTCCTGATGGTTCACTATGATATTAGTGTCCTTAAAACATTATGAGAGGTGACAGAAGTTATATAAAACAGGTTATGCTCAATAGCTTCGTACAATGAGAAAATAATGTAAGTGTTGTTGTGCTCCATGATATAGTAAACTGTATCTGCTTCTTTTTGTGTGCAGCATTGGTGATGAAGCTTGCTAACAATGTACAAAAGTTGTTTTATCAAAATCTTCTGTAGAAGCGGTGTGTTTCACAGTAGCGAAGATGAACAAGTCCTCATAGCTCTTAAGTTATGCACTTTGGGACCCCTTTCTTCTTGTTTTGGTCCATTCTACCACCTATTAAAATATGGAAAGCAAAGTGCTTGCAGTAGAAGAGATTTGTTTCACAGTATCAAAGATGAAGAAATGCTTTAAGTTCCATGTTTTATGAACAGGGTTCAAATGCATTGTAAGTGTAATCAATTCTCATTCCGTGAATTTAAAAATTTTCCCGGCGAATTGACTGTTCAAACAAATTTCGGGCTTGCAGCCGGTCGTCGTTCAATACTGCGCACGATATTTCAACTGGGCACCTGCCAGTCATCTTCAGATGAGCCGTCGCAGACTGGCGAAAATGTTGTCCGTTCTGCAATATATAGCATACTGTAACTATTCTGCGCATGCGTCAAAAACTTGATAGCTGAACCACACTGCCCGCCGGCAGCACCCTCGCTGGTGGAATAGCGGAACTCAGTCGCCCTCTGCGTTGCTGTTTGCCACGGCGGTCGACGCAATCTGTCGTCTTCGATTTGAGCAAATCGTGGAGATGATGGGATTCCATGCACTGTTCAGCTGGTAGCCGCTGTCACGGTTTAATAGATTTTCCGCCAGTCGTATTTCTACGGATTCTTTAATAATGGAGTCCCAGAAAGACGTTGCTGTGGACAAAAGCGTCTTAGCAATGTAGACCTTCTAGTAAGTTTTGATGTGGTCTCACTTTTTACAAAAGTTCCTCTTGCAGATTCTTTGACACTGATTGGTAACATGTTTCCTGTTGATATCACTGCTTTGTTCAGGCATGCTCTTTCTTCAACTTATTTTATGTTTAATCAAGAATATTTTGAACAGACTGACGGTGTCGCCATGGGTAGTCCCCTGTCTCCTTTGGTGGTCAACCTTTTTATGGAGGATTTTGAAGAGAGAGCACTTGAATCAGCTGCCCTGAAGCCAACAGTTTTTTGGCAGTATGTGGATGACACTTTCATAGTGTGGCCTCAACTCCATTCATAGCAACATCCTGTTCACCGTGGAAATAGAGAAAGATGGTTGTTTGCCTTTCTTGGATGTCCTGGTTCGCAGGAAGAATGATGGTTCTCTAGGGCATTCAGTTTACCGTAAACCCACTCATACTGATTTGTACCTGCAAGCATCGAGTTGTCATCACCCATCGCAAACCATGAGTTTGCTTAAAACACTTGTTCATAGAGCTCATACTGTCTCAGATCTAGATAGCTTACCTCAAGAACTCGCCCATCTAAAGACAGTATTCAGCGAAAATGGGTATTCCATCCGGCAGATTAACAGGGCACTAACAGTTAAAACTAGGAAGCAGGAAGTGAATAAAGAGGAGAACATGCCGGAACAATCTTTAGCTTTTCTTCCTTTCGTTGGCAACACTTCTTTTAAAATAGCAAGAATCCTCCGAAAATTTCAGGTAAAAGTGGTTTTCCGCCCACCATCGAAGATTGCGGACCTTGTGGGATCAGTTAAGGACAATCTGTTACTACGAAAGGCCGGAATTTACAAGATACTGTGCCAATGTGGTATGGCTTACATAGGTCAAACCACACGCACCGTGAAAGTACGCTGCACTGAACATCAACGTTACACCCGCCTTTTGCAGCCAAGCAAGTCCGCTATTGCTGAACATTGTATTTCTACTGGACATTCAATGGAGTATGAGAAAACAATGATTTTGTCCACAGCAACGTCTTTCTGGGACTCCATTATTAAAGAATCCGTAGAAATACGACTGGCGGAAAATCTGTTAAACCGTGACAGTGGCTACCAGCTGGACAGCGCATGGAATCCCATCATCTCCACAATTTGCTCAAATCGAAGACGACAGATTGCATCGACCGCCGTGGCAAACAGCAACGCAGAGGGCGACTGAGTTCCGCTATTCCACCAGCGAGGGTGCTGCCAGCGGGCAGTGTGGTTCAACTATCAAGTTTTCGACTTATGCGCAGAATAGTTACAGTATGCTAAATATTGCGGAATGGACGACATTTTCGCCAGTCTGCGACGGCTCACCTGAAGATGACTGGCAGGTGCCCAATTGAAATATCGTGCGAAGTATTGAACGACGACCGGCTGTATTCTTTGGGATACGGGGTTTTTGGATATTTCAGACTACATAGTGTACTTCCAAGATCGCCCAAGAGACTAGAGATGCAATTCTGTAATAGTTATGGACAACCAGCATTGCTAGGCTATTGAGTGTAACAAGTTGATGCAGAAGAGTTTAGCCATCTCAAACTTAGCTAGCTTTCTAATTTTGTAATGAGGTGAAAATGTGCGGAACGTTCTGTAGCACAAAAAAAGATAGAACTGTCCATGTGTTTTGATATTTGTAGGTTGTGAATGTTTGAAAAGTTGCTTGAGGTGAGATGGCTTGTGTACCTCAACAACACAGATAGCCGTACCATAAGTGCAACCATAATGAATGGATATCAATGGAGAGGTCACACAAGCATGTGGTTCCTGAAGAGGGGCAACAGCCTTTTCAGTAGTTGCAGACAAAACAGTTTCAATGATTGAATGATCTGCCCTTGTAAAATTAGCCAACAGCTTTTCTGTGGTGGTGTGGCAAACAGTTGAAAGCAAAGGGATATAGTTAAATGATGCTGGCACCCTCTTCAGTAAAATAATCTGGAGGTAAAATGGTACTCGTTCTGATCTCTGGATGGGTACTACTCAGGAGGGAGTCGTCATCAGGAAATCAGAACTGGCATTCTACGGGTGAGAGATTGAAATGTTAGATCACTTTATGAGATAGATAGGCTAGAGTAACACAAGTTTATATGCCACCTATCTCAGCAGTTGATGAAGATATTGAAGGAAAGTACAATGCAATAAAAGAAATATTTCATATAGTTTAGGGAGGAGAAAATTCAGTTGTGATGAGGGACTAGACTTTAATGATAGTAGAAGGAAGAAAGGTAAAAATGGTAGGACAATGTGGACTGTGAGGGAGGGAGAATAAAAGAGGAAGCTGTCTGGTAGAATTTAGCATAGAGCATAATTTAATCATTGCTAATACATAGTTAGAAAACATGGAAGGAGGTTATATATTTGGAGACACACAAAGGTTTCAATCAGATTACATTATAATACGACAGAGATTTTGAAACCAGATTTTAAATTACGTAACATTTCCAGCTGCAGCTGTGGATTCAGACCATAATTTATTGTTAATGAGCTGCAGATTTAAGTTGGAAAAATTGCAGAAAGAGAGGAAATTAAGGAGATGGAACCTAAAGTAGATTGACAGAAAATGCAGAATGGAAAAGGGGGAGTGCTAGGCTGTAGAAGTGTGTATAACTATGGGAAAGATAGATGCTGATATTTAAATCTTTAAATATGTCTGCTTGTGTCTGTATTATATGTGTGGATGGATATGTGTGTGTGTGTGTGTGTGCGAGTGTATACCCGTCCTTTTTTCCCCCTAAGGTAAGTCTTTCCGCTCCCGGTACTGGAATGACTCCTTACCCTCTCCCTTAAAACCCACATCCTTTCGTCTTTCCCTCTCCTTCCCTCTTTCCTGATGAGGCAACAGTTTGTTGCGAAAGCTTGAATTTTGTGTGTATGTTTGTGTTCGTTTTTGTGTCTGTCAACCTGCCAGCACTTTCATTTGGTAAGTCACATCATCTTTGTTTTTAGGTATATTTTTCCTTCGTGGAATGTTTCCTTCTATTATAACCATATATATATATATATATATATACACTCCTGGAAATTGAAATAAGAACACCGTGAATTCATTGTCCCAGGAAGGGGAAACTTTATTGACACATTCCTGGGGTCAGATACATCACATGATCACACTGACAGAACCACAGGCACATAGACACAGGCAACAGAGCATGCACAATGTCGGCACTAGTACAGTGTATATCCACCTTTCGCAGCAATGCAGGCTGCTATTCTCCCATGGAGACGATCGTAGAGATGCTGGATGTAGTCCTGTGGAACGGCTTGCCATGCCATTTCCACCTGGCGCCTCAGTTGGACCAGCGTTCGTGCTGGACGTGCAGACCGCGTGAGACGACGCTTCATCCAGTCCCAAACATGCTCAATGGGGGACAGATCCGGAGATCTTGCTGGCCAGGGTAGTTGACTTACACCTTCTAGAGCACGTTGGGTGGCACGGGATACATGCGGACGTGCATTGTCCTGTTGGAACAGCAAGTTCCCTTGCCGGTCTAGGAATGGTAGAACGATGGGTTCGATGACGGTTTGGATGTACCGTGCACTATTCAGTGTCCCCTCGACGATCACCAGTGGTGTACGGCCAGTGTAGGAGATCGCTCCCCACACCATGATGCCGGGTGTTGGCCCTGTGTGCCTCGGTCGTATGCAGTCCTGATTGTGGCGCTCACCTGCACGGCGCCAAACACGCATACGACCATCATTGGCACCAAGGCAGAAGCGACTCTCATCGCTGAAGACGACACGTCTCCATTCGTCCCTCCATTCACGCCTGTCGCGACACCACTGGAGGCGGGCTGCACGATGTTGGGGCGTGAGCGGAAGGCGGCCTAACGGTGTGCGGGACCGTAGCCCAGCTTCATGGAGACGGTTGCGAATGGTCCTCGCCGATACCCCAGGAGCAACAGTGTCCCTAATTTGCTGGGAAGTGTCGGTGCGGTCCCCTACGGCACTGCGTAGGATCCTACGGTCTTGGCGTGCATCCGTGCATCGCTGCGGTCCGGTCCCAGGTCGACGGGCACGTGCACCTTCCGCCGACCACTGGCGACAACATCGATGTACTGTGGAGACCTCACGCCCCACGTGTTGAGCAATTCGGCGGTACGTCCACCCGGCCTCCCGCATGCCCACTATACGCCCTCGCTCAAAGTCCGTCAACTGCACATACGGTTCACGTCCACGCTGTCGCGGCATGCTACCAGTGTTAAAGACTGCGATGGAGCTCCGTATGCCACAGCAAACTGGCTGACACTGACGGCGGCGGTGCATAAATGCTGCGCAGCTAGCGCCATTCGACGGCCAACACCGCGGTTCCTGGTGTGTCCGCTGTGCCGTGCGTGTGATCATTGCTTGTACAGCCCTCTCGCAGTGTCCGGAGCAAGTATGGTGGGTCTGACACACCGGTGTCAATGTGTACTTTTTTCCATTTCCAGGAGTGTATATATCTGTGTGTGTGTGTGTTTGTTTTTGTTTTTGTCTAATTTGGAAGAAGGCCTTTTGGCTGAATGCTTACCCTCCCTCCCTCCCCCCCCCCCCCCCCACCCCCCCCATCTGCGTCTTCTCCCTCCGCTGTACGGGATATTGGCATTATTCCGTCGTGGATTTTCCATTTTGTAAATCTGGGTGTTAGGAACTCTTTTCTGAAGGTATTTGTCCAGAGTGTAGCCCTAGTGTGGAAGTGAAACTTGGACAAGAAGCAATTCTGACAAGAAAAGAGTAGGAGCTCATGGAATGTGGTGCTACAGAAGAATGTTGAAGATTCGATGGCTGTATTGAGTAACTAATAAGGAGGTTCTGACTTGAATTGGGGAGAAAAGAAATTTATGGTACAACTTATCTGAAAGAAGGAATCGGTTGTGGGATACATACTGTGATGTGAAGGAACCATCAGTTTGGTAATGGAGGGAAGTATGGGAGGTAAGAATTGAAGAGGAAGACCAAGGGAGAAATACAGTAAATAGGTTCAAATGGATGTAGGTTGTAGTAGTTATTCTGAGATGTGGAGGGTTGCATAAGATATACACCCCCAAAAACATATGTTTTTCATATTAGGTGCGTTGTGCTGCCACCTACTACCAGGTACTCCATATCAGTGACCTCAGTAGTCATTAGACATCGTGAGAGAGCAGAATAGGGTACTCTGTGGGACTTACGGAATTTGAACATGGTCAGGTGATTGGTTGTCACTTGTGTCATATGTCTGTATGCAAGATTTCCACACTCCTAAACATCCCTAGGTCCACTGTTTCTGATGTGATAGTGAAGTGGAAACATGAAGGGAGATGTACAGCACGAAAGCATATAGGGCGACCTTGTCTGTTGACTGACAGAGACCACTGACAGTTGAAGAGGGTCATAATGTGTAATAGGCAGACAGCTCTCCAGACCCTCCCACAGGAATTCCAATCTGCATCAGGATCCGCTGCAACTACTATGACAGTTAGGCAGGAGGTGAGAAAACTGGGATTTCATGGTCGAGCGCCTGCTCAGAAGCCACACATCACACCAGTGAATACCAAACGATGCCTCGCTTGGTGTAAGGAATGTAAACATTGGACAATTGAACAGTGTAAAAACGATGTATGGAGTGATGAATCACGGTACACAATGTGGCGATTCGATGGCAGGGTGTGAGTATGGCGAATGCCCGGTGAACATCATCTGCCAGCATGTGTTGTGCCAACAGTAAAATTTGGAGGCGGTGGTGTTATGGTGTGCTTGTGTTTTTCATGGAGGGGGCTTGCACCCCTTGTGGCACTATCACAGCATAGGCGTACGTTGATGTGTTAATCTCCTTCTTACTTCCCACTGTTGAAGAGCAATTCGGGGATGGCGATTGCATCTTACAACACTATCGAGAAACTGTTCACAATGCATTGCCTGTGCTGGAATGGTTACATGACAATAACATCCCTCTAATGGACTGGCACGCACAGAGTACTGACCTGATTCCTATAGAATACATTTGGGATGTTTTGTAATGCCGACTTCATGTCAGGCCTTACCGACCAACATCAATACCTCTCGTCAGTGCAGCACTCTCTGAAGAATGGGCTGCTATTCCCAAAGAAACTTTCCAGCACCTGATAGAAAGTATGCCTGCAGGAGTGGAAGCTGTCGTCAAGGCTAAGTGTGGGTCAACACCGTATTGAATTGCAGCATTACTGATGGAGGGCACCACGAACTTGTAAGTCATTTCTGCCAGGTGTCCAGATGCTTTCGATCACATAGTGTATTAACATAGAGAAGTGCAACAAAACAGTCAGAAGACTGAAAACCACGATAACAACATTTCACATGTTAACATAAAAGACCTTATATATGTTCTGCTTAATTTTCAAGGGATTGATCAGAGATGGAAAATATAATGCTTATTGACTGGCCTGCTTAGATTCCTTACCTTAAACTAATTAAAGATTTATACGTTATTTAGGAATAGCAACTACTTACGATACATCAAAGACCACACACACACACACACACACACACACACACACACACACACACACACACACACACGATATTTGCAATTGTCTATAATTATGTATAATATAATACTGTGAAAGGCCATAGTTACTGTGAGGAACTGTGGAAAAAGTAAAACATACACACCATGAGGTAGATTTTCAAATTATATTTTAAAATGTGAGATCTATGCTTCTCATTTTTATTGGTATCTTCATTGAAAAATTAATCTACAAAGCAGTACATATATTTTTGTACTGTGGCTAAGGAAGTTATACCAAAGTTCTTTTCCATGTGGCGTTCACTCATCAAGTGTGAAGTATATCTCCAAGAGTAGAGGCTGTCAGAAAAGTAAAGAGTGGGGCAACATCATACCGTGTGGCCATATATGAAGCAAACCTTTAAGATATCTACAATTAGAGATCAGAGTGGATATTCAGATAATTGTTATCACATGAGGCACTAATTAATTCCAACACTAAGTCATTGTAACTTCTGAATTCTCCTTGTGTTTGGTGAGAACACAAGTTGATCACTTCCTGTCATGTGTGCCTGCATTGCAGTTGCTTTCATACCCCATGATCTCCTGTGATGTTATATATATGTGACAAAACAAGCTATATGCTTCATCAGAAACTGATTTTTGTGAGCAATGATCTTAGCGATTGAGATATCCATATGTACCTCACAGTACACCTCACATTTTCACACCATCAGTACATCTCAGATATTTTCCAGGCCCCACAAAGTTTCATCTGAGTACCTTATTGGACCAGCACCTTTGGAGAAAGTATATGGTGGAGGATGGCTTAGTTGTATCTTAATGGGTATTTTGAGGATGAAATTTTCACCTTTTAATATAATGTAAGTTGTAATGAAACTTCCAAGCTCAGTCAGTGTATGCCTTATCCTTTCTTCCAGAGGTGATAATCTAGAAACATATACAGTGGAATGTCTGTGTAGTGCGAAAAGTTGGAGAGAGGCACTTGTGGATTGAAACTTTGAGCAGGGCTGTTTTTGTGCAGGACTAGGTCAGTCAGTAAAACATTTCTTACCAAAGGAAAAGATATGTGTTGGAGTTCCATGTCTAGCAGACACTTTTAATCTCTCAAGAAGTCTGTAACGGAGTAGATTTTCTGCATATCAAAGATTCATACATGTTTTAAGGCATCATCTTCAAGTTGAACAACTCTGTGGTATATTGCATTTTGATAGCTATTTTGTACACATACTGTTTGTTATTTAATCTCTTGATTGTTGATGTGTATTTATTCTCATTTTATTTCAGGCAGAGTGTGAAAATTTGAGGGCTCAGTTGGCTACTGTTACAGAAAAGTACAATGCTTTAGCATTGCGTCATATACAGTACAAAGCTAAGCGTAAAGCTCAAATAGATGAATTAAGGTAACATGATATAAAATTCTATATGTCAATAGTAAAAGTATTCTAACAACTTCCCATTAAAGTTTCATCAGTGAAATATTCATTTTTAAACTTTGTACTTGTGATGCACTGTGTTATTTATGTGTCTATTTCCATCATGAAAGAATGTTGTTACTGAACTTCAAGTATTAATATTTTCACTATGCACTACCTAAATGTAATTGTTTATTTATTTATTTCCTTCGTAGAGACAGTGGGGTTGAATTCATTAAATGGAAAACCATATGAGTTCTGACATGATTGTTGATTTGGATGTGGTTTCTGCATTGATCACTGATATCATTGCTGTTCATTTAATTCAATTCACATGTATCCCTTGTGGCAGAACGAGCCATTATTTTCTCCATTTCTTCCATTCCCTCGATGGAGTTATTCTCACATTCCGTGTGGGAGTATCTCTGGTAATCTAAGAGACTAGTAGGAGATTCATGTAAATGTGGTTATCCTGACAGAAGCATTGATCAAGGAATATTTATTTTAGCCATTATATAAATTATGTGTGCATTTGACTGCAGTAAATGTTAATATGTTTTGGTATCTCTGAGCAGAACATATAGGTCCTTGATATCTTTCTTTAATTTGATAACTTGTGGAGGACATATAAGATTCTTTAAATTTTATCTGATTATTTTTTTTACCGATACAACTGACTGATAAAAACTATGGTTAAATAATTAAAAGAAATCCCCATTTTCATTAGTATTAGAACTGCTGTTGGTTTATGTGTACAAAGACCTTATTAAATTTACTGTGGATACTTTTCATCTTTTATAAGTGAGTGTCACTATGTGGCACTATCCACTGGTCTGAATTAATCTCTGTGGATAGAACATCATGATCAGGGACATTATTTTCTAGTTCTAATTACTAAGTCCTCCCTGTTTAATCTTATAACAATGTAATCAAAGACATAACCGTACATCAGGTGCTATGCTTGCTGGTGTTAAATTGATATTTGTACAATCATAGCAGGCTAATATAACCTATACCAGTGTAACATAACCTAAGATGCTTTACATTATAGTTTTAAGAGATTTTATTCACATCTCATCTTATTAAAATGTGTTTTCCTTTATCAGGAGTTCATCCAGCTGACATTGCCATTATTCTGATGAGATAATACACCAAGACAGTGATAAAAGTGTAGTGGTAGCATGGTATCCAAAATCATAATATTCAGTCTTGAACATTATTATGGTACCATTATGTACATAGCTGTGAATATGTACTTAAGAGAGCCATTGCAGCTTAGCTGTAAAGATACTACAGTATGTAGTTGTATACTTAAAAACAAAGATGATGTGACTTACCAAATGAAAGTGCTGGCAGGTCGACAGACACACAAACGAACACAAACATACACACAAAATTCAAGCTTTCGCAACAAACTGTTGCCTCATCAGGAAAGAGGGAAGGAGAGGGAAAGACGAAAGGATGTGGGTTTTAAGGGAGAGGGTAAGGAGTCATTCCAGTCCCGGGAGTGGAAAGACTTACCTTAGGGGGAAAAAGGGACGGGTATACACTCGCGCGCACACACACACACACACACACACACGTGGATGGATATGTGTGTGTGTGTGTGCGAGTGTATACCCGTCCCCTTTTCCCCCTAAGGTAAGTCTTTCCGCTCCCGGGACTGGAATGACTCCTTACCCTCTCCCTTAAAACCCACATCCTTTCGTCTTTCCCTCTCCTTCCCTCTTTCCTGATGAGGCAACAGTTTGTTGCGAAAGCTTGAATTTTGTGTGTATGTTTGTGTTCGTTTGTGTGTCTGTCGACCTGCCAGCACTTTCATTTGGTAAGTCACATCATCTTTGTTTTTAAGTATATTTTTCCCACGTGGAATGTTTCCTTCTATTATAACAGTATGTAGTTGGATAGAAAACTTAACACCACAAATTATTTTGTAAATATAATGTAATTAGCTAGATAAAAAATCTACTCACCAAGTGGTGGCAGAACACACACATAGAAGGCTATAATTCTACAAGCTTTCAAAGCCAATGGCTCGTCCTTCCAACAGAAGGATTGAAGGGGAAGGAAGAGGAGTGAAGGAAAAATACTGGAGAGTTGTAGGAGAAGGGGTAGATTTTGAAAACGTCTCCACTGACCTGCAGTTCTGGGTGACTTTTCTGAAATCTCTACCTCTCGATTGCTTTTCCTTCACCCCTCTTCCTTCTTCTTCAACTCTTTGGTTGGAAGAAAGGCCACTGGATCCAAATGTTTGCATAATTACAACCTTCCTTTGTATGGATGTTCTGCTGCAGCTTGGTGAGTAGATTTTTTATCCATCCAATTAAATTATACTGTCAAAAATTATTTTGTAAGTACCTTAATGCGGTGGACAAACTAAAACAATGCATACTGATGTACACTGTACATAGCTATTTTTCAACTTATGCACTACATCTCTCAATACATATTTCACATAAATAAATGAATTTAATCTGGACACAACTGTCATGACCTTGGCAGCGTACTGGATCATGTGCTTGAGGCACTGTTCGTACAAGGTCAAGACTGCATAATCATCAGTGGAACATTTTCCAGATGAATTGTGCATTCTTGGATTGAATGGATGCCTACCATTGGGCAGTGCTTTGTTTTAAAGCAGTTATACATTTGCTGCTTCAGACACTTGTTATAAAGAACTATGAACCATATCACATTTCAGTGTGCACTTAGGCATTGGAAATTGGATGCAATTTCACTAAGAGAACACTTTACATGTACATATACATAATCTTACACTGATACTACTTGGTAAAATCATCTTGAGGTTCTAGAAATATAAGGTAATCAAAACTCTATGAACTGTTGACAGCATTCTCCCTTTATATTGACAAGTGATGACTTCCTGACTGCCATACTGCTGCTGGCACTATAGTTATACAGCTGTTTATGACATCATTGGTACCTAGACCACTACCATACATAGATCAGTGTATTTGATCTGCACCTTCTTCAACCTCCTTATGACTGGGTACCATTTCATACTCATCTGAGTGTCAACTTCTTCCCCATCTCTAAACCACAAAGCTGCAGAAATTCAACCTTCTTGTTCCTCAGTAATGTTCATCTCACTTTTCATTTCTGAAAATCCATGAGATGTCTACAAGCTCATTTTCTCAACACGGGTGGTTCAGTTATTGTAACTGGTATTTGTCATCTAATATAATATTGCTACTTTTTGTTCCTCAGTGTCTAATGTTTTGACAACACGAGAAGCGGTGCGAAACTGGATTGCATTCACAATTCACACCTCACTCTCATCAGTTGACGTACGTGATGTGTGTAGCCGATCCTCTTCTCTGGGTGATTAGCTACATCGATCTCCCAAAAGCTTCATCTCTAAAGACTATTGCTGGTTATAGGAATTTATTTGACTATTTCTCTACTCTTGAAATAACTGGGTACTCGCAGAATAGTTTCAGTTCGATCATGATATATTTTCAACTTTCACAGGAAACAACTTTACCATTTCTCGTACAAACATTTAAACTTCTGCAAGTCACGTTAGTCATCAACTTAGTCATCAAACATTACACTCAATTAAACACATTCATAACTGCATTGGCTTGAAAACCAAATAATTCGTGAACATCACATGTATTGTGTCTCGTACAGATCTAAGACATGAAGTAAGTTAAAAGTCTATAGTCAATTGTTCATTTTTCTTTTTTACAATAATCACATTCACTAACACAGCAAAGAACAGCACATAATTACTCTGTGTTCTTTCAGACAGCGTCTGTGGCACTAGCGACAAACACTTGTCGTCATCAGTGGATCGCCACTCTTACAGACTGCTCATAACAAACTTCCAACCTGCACACAGAAACAGGAGGCACAGTAGATACGCTTCCACTCCCCCACTTATATATAAAATATCGTGTGTTTGAGATGGTAGAAGGATGAGTGGTTCTATAATTTACACGGAAATTCTTGAAGCACTACATATCCCTCCCCTCAGCTCGAACATGCAATATTTTTGTACATAATCACCATGTACATTAATATCACGCAGGATAACACTTCATTTTTCAACAATACATTTTTTTCTATTAATAACCATCAATACTTTTGTTCTTATTACCTAGTCATTCCTTGTTTCCACTTTCTACAATTATAAAATGTGAACCTTTCAATCCATGTTGGAGTTAGCTCTTTCAGTATTTAAAATCGAGAAGACTCGAATTGTTCTGTTTTCTGCTCTTTTTCCAATCGTAAATTCCAGGTGTGTATGACCCATGAGTAATCTACTGTTTGTTCCTACTTTCCGTACTACCTATTCTAAGTATGTACTTATTTATTGCTTATTGTAGTTTTGTGGAACTCTGGGTAAAATAAAAGTGTTCTCTCTCTTTTTGACACTTGTAAACATAAAACGTAGTAAGACTGGTGATGCATAGAATTCAAACTTACCAGTCTAATTCCTATAGAACATGTGACTTCTGTCACGATACTGTCCTTTTCCCCTTTACAAACAGTATCTATACCTCACATATGGGTTGACCCTATGAGTGCAGTCTCTCTTTCCGTTTTGGTAGGTACACACCTCATAATTCCTATTCTCCTATGGTACAGGTCAATCCCCTTCGTGGTGCCCCTGTCCACACAGTATAGGTCAGCCTTTCTTAGTTCTGCCTATCTGCCTTTTATATTAAATATATGCTGAATGTGCCCCCCTTATCCTTACTCAGTGGGCCTCATGGTTCATTGCCCTAGTATACATCTTTATGTACATTATCATTAAATATTCTCTGGTAAAGTTACACATCTATTTTACACCTCAATTCCACTTTCTAATACTCCACCTAATTCCCTTGAGTCCTCTTCCATCCACTTTCTAATACTCTATCTAATACCCTTGAGTCCTCTTCCACTCCTCACTTCTACCACATAAGCAGACACTATGTCTACACATACTGTTTGACTTATAGTAGATGCTATGTCTACCTGTATTAACCAACTCATAGTAGATACTATGTCTACATATAATGATCAAGTCCCACTACTCTATAACTCACCAGAGTATTTACTATCCTGGCTTTTCTCAAATGGTTATTACGATTAACACCAATTTGACTTATCACTGTTTTATAATTATTACACCAACTCTCCTGCTCCTGTCTCTTTAGGCACATGAATTGATTTCTACCCTTCTTTCTTTATATACATGTATTTATATATATGTAAAAACAAAGATGATGTGACTCACCAAACGAAAGCGCTGGCAGGTCAATAGACACACAAACAAACACAAACATACACACAAAATTCAAGCTTTCGCAACCAACGGTTGCTTCATCAGGAAAGAGGGAAGGAGAGGGAAAGACGAAAGGATGTGGGTTTTAAGGGAGAGAGTAAGGAGTCATTCCAATCCCTGGAGTGGAAAGACTTACCTTAGGGGGAAAAAAGGACAGGTATACACTCGCACACACACCCCTATCCAACTGCACATACACAGGCACAAGCAGACATTTGTAAAGGCAAAGAGTTTCGGCAGAGATGTCAGTCAAGGCAGAAGTACAGAGGCAAAGATGTTGTTGAAAGACAGGTGAGGTATTAGTGGCGGCAACTTGAAATTAGTGAAGGTTGAGGCCTGGCGGATAACGAGAAGAGAGGATATACTGAAGGGCAAGTTCCCATCTCCTGAGTTCTGACAGGTTGGTGTTAGTGGAAAGTATCCAGATAACCCGGACGCCAGACAGTGTAACACTGTGCCAAGATGTGCTGGCCGTGCACCAAGGCATGTTTAGCCCAGGGTGATCCTCATTACCAACAAACACTGTCTGCCTGTGTCCATTCATGCGAATGGACTGTTTGTTGCTGGTCATTCCCACATAGAAAGCTTCACAGTGTAGGCAGGTCAGTTGGTAAATCACATGGCTGCTTTCACACGTTGCTGTGCCTTTGATCGTGTACACTTTCCGGGTTACAGGACTGGAGTAGGTGGTGGTGGGAGGGTGCATGGGACAGGTTTTACACCGGGGGGCGGTTACAAGGGTAGGAGCCAGGGAAGGTGGTTTGGGGATTTCGTAGGGATGAACTAAGAGGTTACGAAGGTTAGATGGACGGCGGAAAGACACCCTTGGTGGAGTGGGGAGGATTTCAAGAAGGATGGATCTCATTTCAGGGCAGGATTTGAGGAAGCCTTATCCCTGCTGGAGAGACACATTCAGAGTCTGATCCAGTCCCGGAAAGTATCCTGTCACAAGTGGGGCACTTTTGTGGTTCTTCTGTGGGAGGTTCTGAGTTTGATGGGATGAGGAAGTGGCTCTGGTTATTTGCTTCTGTACCAGGTCGGGAGGGTAGTTGCGGAATGCGAAAGCTGTTCTCAGGTTGTTGGTGTAATGGTTCAGGGATTCCGGACTGGAGGAGATTCGTTTGCCACGAAGACCTAGGCTGTAGGGAAGGGCTGTTTGATGTGGAATGGGTGGCAGCTGTCATAATGGAGGTACTGTTGCTTGTTGCTGGGTTTGCTTCAGGTTTCTAATTTGTAATTTTCATGTTTGTGTCTAAGTGCATCTTTGTGTGTATGTTGATGTGTGTTTGTGCAGCCTGATTCTTTGGCCTACCTATAAGAAATAAGCTGTAGGTTATTGGAAACCATGGAAAATAAGAAGGACCTCTGTGATAGAAGTAGTTGAATATGGAAAGAGGGAAAGATAGATAGGTACTCAAATGAGAAGTAAGAAAGGAAAAAATAGAAATGGTTGCTAAGATTGAAGAAGTGAAAGAATATAGCCCAAAGACAGGAACCCCTTCCCGCCCCCCTTCCCCAGGATCCCCACCTCGCCGGTACTTGAGTGAGAAGCTGGAGGAGGTATGGTGTTAATCATCTCCTACATATTGGACATTCTCACCTTCACCCCTGAGGCCCCCGAAGAAAATCTTTGCAACACCTACGGGCAGCAAATGGTGAAGAATCAGTCACACTTGTTTGCGAGGGTCGTTTGGAAAGTGTGGTGTACATTCTGTGTTAGCAGAGATTTGTCTCATATTGGTGTGGTTCCTGTTGATTCTCTCAGTAGGTGGGACTATACCAGGCACGGCCTACATCTCAACAGGAAAGGGAAGGGGAAACTGGCTGGGGTAATAGCAGGAAATTTAAGGGCAGGAGGCACTGCCATGAATGGTAAAATACCAGTGGTTATATGTGTTGGAGCAGCACCTTTTTTAGGATAGGTAAGACAGAAAGATGTCAAGTTCTATGAGAGGTCAGGATTGAAACAAATCTTCAGTTTAGGAAAGAAATTAAACAGCACAATTCTAGCACATTGGATCACCAATCACAGCTGTCAATTATAAATTTTCACCAATCACCAGAAATTTTATCTCCACCAAGTTGTATCTCAGTCCTAGGTAATTGCATTGATGAATTAAAGTCACCCAACCCAGTTGACATAATCTGCCTCTCTGAACACCATGTGACCACTGGTATAGCAACTAGGCCTAAACACAATGAGAAACTCAGACAGGAGAGTACTGCAAATGTTAGAATAAGGAAAGGTTCACATAAAAGTATAACTAAAAATAATGTAAGTATATTTCATCAAAATATTGGGAGTTTAAAGAATAAAATAGATGAGCTTCTGGTTTGTTTAGAAGATTTAGAAGCTGAGGATGAAATAGATATACTATGCCTGTCTGAGCATCACATTGTTACTGATATGGATAAGGTAAATGTAAGTGGATATAAGCTCTCTGCACATGTAATGAGAGAAAATATGGAGAAAGGAGGAGTTGCCATATATGTCAAAAGTTATCATTGTGCAAAAAGTATAGAAACAAAAAAGTTTTGTGTAGAGAAACATATAGAAGCATGTGCCTGTGAGCTTAAATCAAATAAAGGCACATTTATAATTGTAACTGTATATAGATCCCCATCAGGAAATTTTAATCTATTTCTGAAAAATTTGGACTCCTTGTTGTGCTATCTGTCAGACAGGGGGAAGCAAATTATTATTTGTGGGGACTTCAATGTAGATTCTCTGAAAGAGGGTAATAGGAAAAATGACCTTGAAGTATTACTTGGTTCTTTCAATTTGACACCCGTTATTGATTTTCCTACTCGGGTGGTAAAGGATAGCAGCTCACTGATATATAACTTCTTTATAGACCAAGATAAGTTAAACCAGATAAATGCTCAGCCTGTTGAGAATGGTCTTTCTGATCATGGTGCACAGCTAGTTACAATATATGACATAGCTCCATTCAGCAATACTAAACAGTCCTCCCAAGTAGTACGTTCAGTCAACGATTTAACAATTGCAAATTTCAGGGAAAGCCTACAGCATTTAGACTGGGATGAGGTGTACCGTGAACCTGATGCCAATTTAAATTACAATTTATTTCATGACATTTTTGTAAATGCATTTGAAAACTGCTTCCCCAAGAAAATAGTTAAATATACTCGTAAGAAACCTTGTAACAAACCATGGCTTACTAAGGGTATAAAAATATCTTGTAACCGGAAAAGGGAAATGTATCTGACAGCAAGAAAGAGTAGTGACCCAGAAACTATCAAACATTATAAAAACTACTGTGTTATAATAAGGAAAGTTATTAAAAAATCCAGAAGTATGTGTATCATGTCTGAAATCAGCAACTCTGATAATAAAATTAAAACAATTTGGAATATTATTAAAAGAGAAACAGGTCAACCAAGAGCACAGGAAGACAGTATTACAATCAAATTGAATGAAAACTTTACGAACAAAAAGTCAGAAGTTGAAAATATTTTTAATAATCATTTTCTAAATGTTGTGGATATAGTAGGATCCAGGTGTTCATTAGAAGATGCTAGGCTGTTAATGGAAGAGGCCATACCTATGCAATTTGATACAATTGAAATCTCACCCACTTCTCCCTCTGAAATTAGGAAAATAATAAACTTGCTTAAAAGCAAAAACTCACATGGAATTGATGGCATTTCCAGCAAAATACTAAAAGCTTGTTCTCAACAGATAAGTAAGATTCTCAGCCACCTGTGTAATAGCTCTCTGGGACAGGGCATTTTCCCTGATAGACTGAAATATGCTTTTGTTATACGTTTGCATAAAAAGGGGGATAGATCTGATGTCAACAATTACCGTCCAATCTCCCTTCTAACAGCTTTATCCAAAATTTTTGAGAAAGTAATGTATTCAAGAGTAGCTTCACATATCTGTAACAATGAAGTACTAACAAAATGTCAGTTTGGTTTCAGAAAGGTTTTTCAACAGAGAATGCCATATATGCTTTCACCAATCAAATTTTGAATGATCTGAATAACCGAACACCACCCATTGGGATTTTTTGCGATCTCTCAAAGGCTTTTGATTGTGTAAATCATGAAATTCTGCTAGACAAGCTCAAGTATTGTGGCATGAGTGGGACAGTGCACAAATGGTTTAATTCGTACCTAACTGGAAGAGTTCAGAAAGTTGAAATAAGTAGTTCTCATACTATGCAAAGATCAGCACATTCCTCAAACTGGGGAACTATCAAGAATGGGGCTCCACAAGGGTCAGTCTTGGGTCCTTTGTTGTTCTTAATATATATTAATGACTTGCCATTCTATATTCATGAAGAGGCAAAGTTAATTCTCTTTGCTGATGATACAAGTATAGTAATCACACCTGACAAACAAGAATTAACTGATGAAATTGTCAATACTGTCTTTCAGAAAATTACTAAGTGGTTCCTTGTAAACGGACTCTCACTGAATTTTGATAAGACACAGTACATACAGTTCCGTACAGTGAATGGTATGACGCCATTAATAAATATAGACCTTAATCACAAGCATATAGCTAAGGTAGAATATTCCAAATTTTTAGGTGTGTCCATTGATGAGAGATTAAATTGGAAGAAACACATTGATGATCTGCTGAAACATTTGAGTTCAGCTACTTATGCAATAAGGGTCATTGCAAATTTTGGTGATAAACATCTTAGTAAATTAGCTTACTACGCCTATTTTCACTCGTTGCTTTCATATGGCATCATATTTGGGGGTAATTCATCACTGAGGAATAAAGTATTTATTGCACAAAAGCGTGTAATCAGAATAATAGCTGGAGTCCACCCAAGATCATCCTGCAGACATTTATTTAAGGATCTAGGGATATTCACAGTAGCTTCTCAGTATATATACTCTCTTATGAAATTTGTTGTTAACAGCCAAACCCAATTCAAAAGTAATAGCAGTGTGCATAACTACAATACTAGGAGAAAGGATGATCTTCACTATTCAAGATTAAATCTAACTTTGGCACAGAAAGGGGTGAATTATACTGGCACTAAAGTCTTTGGTCACTTACTAAATAGTATCAAAAGTCTGACAGATAACCAACAAGTATTTAAGAAGAAATTAAAAGAATTTCTGAATGACAACACCTTCTACTCCATAGAGGAATTTTTAGATATAAATTAAAAAAAAATATATATATATATATTAAAAAAATAAAAATAAAAAAACACAAAAAATGAAAAAGTTGTTATATTAACTTAAGTATATTGTTAAATTAACTTAATTATGTCATGTATTGGAAAATTTGACTCGTTCCACATCATCACGAAATATCGTGTGGTTCCTGAAGAGGGGCAGCAGCCTTTTCAGTAGTTGCAAGGGCAACAGTCTGGATGATTGACTGATCTGGCCTTGTAACAATAACCAAAACGGCCTTGCTGTGCTGGTACTGCGAACGGCTGAAAGCAAGGGGAAACTACGGCCGTAATTTTTCCCGAGGGCATGCAGCTTTACTGTATGATAAAATGATGATGGCATCCTCTTGGGTAAAATATTCCGGAGGTAAAATAGTCCCCATTCGGATCTCCGGGCGGGGACTACTCAAGAGGATGTCGTTATCAGGAGAAAGAAAACTGGCGTTCTACGGATCGGAGTGTGGAATGTCAGATCCCTTAATCGGGCAGGTAGGTTAGAAAATTTAAAAAGGGAAATGGATAGGTTAAAGTTAGATATAGTGGGAATTAGTGAAGTTCGGTGGCAGGAGGAACAAGACTTCTGGTCAGGTGACTACAGGGTTATAAACACAAAGTCAAATAGGGGTAATTCAGGAGTAGGTTTAATAATGAATAGGAAAATAGGAATGCGGGTAAGCTACTACAAACAGCATAGTGAACGCATTATTGTGGCCAAGATAGATACGAAACCCACACCTACTACAGTAGTAAAAGTTTATATGTCAACTAGCTCTGCAGATGACGAAGAAATTGAAGAAATGTATGATGAAATAAAAGAAATTATTCAGATAGTGAAGGGAGATGAAAATTTAATAGTGATGGGTGACTGGAATTCGAGTGTAGCAAAAGGGAGAGAAGGAAACGTGGTAGGTGAATATGGATTGGGGCTAAGAAATGAAAGAGGAAGCCGCCTGGTAGAATTTTGCACAGAGCACAACTTAATCATAGCTAACACTTGGTTTAAGAATCATGATAGAAGGTCGTATACATGGAAGAACCCTGGAGATACTAAAAGGTATCTGATAGATTATATAATGGTAAGACAGAGATTTAGGAACCAGGTTTTAAATTGTAAGACATTTCCAGGGGCAGATGTGGACTCTGACCACAATCTATTGGTTATGACCTGTAGATTGAAACTGCAGAAACTGCAAAAAGGTGGGAATTTACGGAGATGGGACCTGGATAAACTGAAAGAATCAGAGGTTGTACAGAGTTTCAGGGAGAGCATAAGAGAACAATTGACAGGAATGAGGGAAAGAAATACAGTAGAAGAAGAATGGGTAGCTTTGAGGGATGAAGTAGTGAAGGCAGCAAAGGATCAAGTAGGTAAAAAGACGAGGGCTAGTAGAAATCCTTGGGTAACAGAAGAAATATTGAATTTAATTGATGAAAGGAGAAAATATAAAAATGCAGTACATGAAGCAGGCAAAAAGGAATACAAACGTCTCAAAAATGAAATCGACAGGAAGTGCAAAATGGCTAAGCAGGGATGGCTAGAGGACAAATGTAAGGATGTAGAGGCTTATCTCACTAGGGGTAAGATAGATACTGCCTACAGGAAAATTAAAGAGACCTTTGGAGATAAGAGAACCACTTGTATGAACATCAAGAGCTCAGATGGAAACCCAGTTCTAAGCAAAGAAGGGAAAGCAGAAAGGTGGAAGGAGTATGTAGAGGGTCTATACAAGGGCGACAATATTATGGAAATGGAAGAGGATGTAGATGAAGGTGAAATGGGATATACGATACTGCGTGAAGAGTTTGACAGAGCACTGAAAGACCTGAGTTGAAACAAGGCTCCCAGAGTAGACAACATTCCATTGGAACTACTGATGACCTTGGGAGAGCCAGTCCTGACAAAACTCTACCATCTGGTGAGCAAGATGTATGAAACAGGCGAAATACCCTCAGACTTCAAGAAGAATATAATAATTCCAATCCCAAAGAAAGCAGGTGTTGACAGATGTGAAAATTACCGAACAATCAGTTTAATAAGCCACAGCTGCAAAATACTAACACGAATTCTGTACAGATGAATGGAAAAACTAGTAGAAGCCGACCTCGGGGAAGATCAGTTAGGATTCCGTAGAAATACTGGAACACGTGAGGCAATACTGACCTTATGACTTATCTTAGAAGAAAGATTAAGGAAAGGCAACCCTACGTTTCTAGCATTTGTAGACTTAGAGAAAGCTTTTGACAATGTTGACTGGAATACTCTCTTTCAAATTCTAAAGGTGGCAGGGGTAAAATACAGGGAGGGAAAGGCTATTTATAATTTGTACAGAAACCAGATGGCAGTTATAAGAGTCGAGGGACATGAAAGGGAAGCAGTGGTTGGGAAGGGAGTAAGACAGGGTTGTAGCCTCTCCCCGGTGTTATTCATTCTGTATATTGAGCAAGCAGTAAAGGAAACAAAAGAAAAATTCGGAGTAGGTATTAAAATCCATGGAGAAGAAATAAAAACTTTGAGGTTCGCTGATGACATTGTAATTCTGTCAGAGACAGCAAAGGACTTGGAAGAGCAGTTGAACGGAATGGATGGTGTCTTGAAGGGAGGATATAAGATGATCATCAACAAAAGCAAAACGAAGATAATGGAATGTAGTCTAATTAGATCTGGTTATGCTGAGGGAATTAGATTAGGAAATGAGACACTTAAAGTAGTAAATGAGTTTTGCTATTTAGGGAGCAAAATAACTGATGATGGTCGAAGTAGAGAGGATATAAAATGTAGACTGGCAATGGCAAGGAAAGCGTTTCTGAAGAAGAGAAATTTGTTAACATTGAGTATAGATTTAAGTGTCAGGAAGTCATTTCTGAAAGTATTTGTATGGAGTGTAGCAATGTATGGAAGTGAAACATGGATGGTAAATAGTTTGGACAAGAAGAGAATAGAAGCTTTTGAAATGTGGTGCTACAGAAGAATGCTGAAGATTAGATGGGTAGATCACATAACTAATGAGGAAGTATTGAGTAGGATTGGGGAGAAGAGAAGTTTGTGGCACAACGTGACCAGAAGAAGGGATCGGTTGGTAGGACATGTTCTGAGGCATCAAGGGATCACCAATTTAGTATTGGAGGGCAGCGTGGAGGGTAAAAATCGTAGGGGGAGACCAAGAGATGAATACACTAAGCAGATTCAGAAGGATGTAGGTTGCAGTAGGTACTGGGAGATGAAGAAGCTTGCACAGGATAGAGTAGCATGGAGAGCTGCCTCAAACCAGTCTCAGGACTGAAGACCACAACAAGAACAATGTTTCAGTTTTAGACATATGTGCCTTAAAGCCAGTTAGTCACAGTCACAACAGCTGGGAAGAAACAATTAAATTTTCATATTTTATGTAAATTAAAAGGAAACCACAACTGCTGTGTCTAGTATGCAGAATTTTAGTACAGTAACCAAAATCAGTGCTGGCTCTTCTTTTTGCTGCAGGAACTAAGTGTGAATTCATAAACTTTTCCAGCAGATATGTGTTATTCTAAATATTGTTGTGCAAATAGACAAACGAGTACCTTATTCATTTTATTGTTTCTCTTTTTAAATGAGCCTTATGTAAACTGTGACCATATGTGAATACACACATCAAAAAAAGTTTTGCATCAGCTCGGTTCCAGGCGTTCCGAAACATGTACAGAAAATTGGAATAGAGATCAACATAAACAGCATTTCCGTCCTTTTTATTGCTCAAGAAAACCACACACTGCATGTTGTACCACCATACAGCGAGACCTTCCAAGGTGGTGGTCCAGATTGCTGTACACACCAGTACCTCTAATACCCAGTAGCACATCCTCTTGCATTGATGCATACCTAATTCATTGTGGCTTACTATCCACAAGTTCATCAAGGCACTATTGGTCCAGATCGTCCCACTCCTCAACGGCCATTCGGCATAGATCCCTCAGAGTGATTGGTGGGTCACGTCATCCATAAACAGTCCCTTTCAGTCTATCCCAGGCATGTTCAATAGGTTTCATGCCTGGAGAACAAGCTGGCCACTCTAGTCGAGTGATGTCATTATCCTGAAGGAAGTCATTCACAAGATGTGCACGGTGGGGGCATGAATTGTTGTCCATGAATGTTAATGCCTCACCAATATGCTGCCGATATGGTTGCACTATCAGTCAGAGGATGGCTTTCATGTATCGTACAGTCATTACAGCACCTTCCATTATATTACCAGCAGCAGTGTACGTCGTCGGCACATAATGCCATCCTGAAACAGCAGGAAACCTCCACCTTGCTGCACTCGCTAGACAGTGTGTCTAAGGCGTTCAGCCTGGCTGGGTTGCCTCCAAACACGTCTCCAACGATTGTCTGGTTGAAGGCATATGCGACACTCATTAGTGAAGAGAATGTGATGCCAATACTGAGCAGTCCATTCGGCATGTTGTTGGGCTCATCTGTACTGTTTTGCATGGTGCACGAAAAGCATTATTCAATATGGTGGCATTGCTGTCAGGGTTCCTCCGAGCCATAATCTGTAGGTAGCTGTCATCCACTGCAGTAGTAGCCCTTGGGTGGCCTGAGCAAGGCATGTCATTGACAGTTCCAGTCTCTCTGTATCTCCTACATGTCCAGATAACATTGCTTTGGCTCACTCTAAGACGCCTGGACACTTCCCTTGTTGAGAGCCCTTCCTGGCACAAAGTAACAATGTGGACATGATCGAACTGCGGCATTGATCATTTAGCCATGGCTGAACTACAGATAACATGAGCCATGTACCTCCTTCCTGATGGAAGGACAGAATAATGATTCATTTTCACACATGAAATTTATCTGCTCCTTCTGTGGGAGGTCCATTTCCATATGTGATTTATCTGTAGGGATCAAGAAAGAAAATTTGATTCTCGTATTACCTTACTTCACATTGGCCTTAATATCTCTCTGACTGCTAGCTTCACACCATCAAAAGCAATGAAATGTTCCTTCCCAACAATTATAAATTTATGGTAAACATATTTGCTTTGGTGCTAATTTGTTACTGAGAGGCTCACCACTACCTTCACTTCACTACTAAGATCACAATATTTTCTGTACTATTTTAGCCACATGACAGGGCTACTTAGAATGCCCCTCCCATTCTGCCATGTTGTGTTTTGTGTGGAATGAAATCCTGACTGTCCTATCAAGTCCTGGAATAGTCCAATTTACTCTGACTCTCACCTCTCCTATACCAGTTGAAGAGGTCTTTGGTTTCAAAACCTAGTGTTTCTGTCATTTTTTATTCATGTGTATCAATCCATTGGCATCTGGTAAATAGAAGGTTTTTTCTTTCATTTTGAGTAAGGTATGCAAGATAAGAGTCTTATAGCATCCCCTGGTGCTGAGTGGAGTAGCTATGAGCCAGGATGGGGGAAGTGGGTGGTGGGCGTGAGCTGGGAGCCCTTGTGGCTCCAGAGAAATGCAGCAGCAAATGTAACAAGTTCTTTTATTCACACATCTGCACTGCTTGATGCACTAGGTCAGTGGCCATCTGGCCATTGAATTCTGATGTGGATGACAGCTGGCATGCACGGGAAGCAACACGCTGCTCCCTGGGCAAGAATTGGCCATGCTGCTGGAAACGATGTTGTGTGGCTAGCTGTGCCGTGATACTAAGTCCAGGAAGGGACGTGGGGCACAGAGCTGTTGCCCTGCCGTGGCCTGGAACCAGTGACCTCTGCTTGCAGGTCCATGTCTCATCCTTATCCAGCACAGCCCCACCATCCTGGTTGGGCTGTGAGCGTCGGAATAATTTTATTACAAAAAGACCAGTACTTATACTCACCAGTCGCACACTTGTGCATATGCACCACAACCACTCGCCTATCTGCCTATCTTAAAACACTACTGTCACTGTGATTGTGGAAATCTGCCTTGCCACCTGCTGCACTATTCAGTGCAATTCCATTGAGTTCACTGTTTCAGCAAGCTAACAAGCCTAGCGACACCACACTGGCCTTGTTGAATTATTACAGTAACAGCATCCCATGCGTGCCTGTTGTCAAACACAACAGCAATACACTACATAGGCTCTCACTAATGAACCCATAAATGGCCATTATGCTAAAGTCCAGTCCAATTGGACTAGATGCTACCAACAGCGTGTTAACATATATTGCAAAACAATTAAATATATTTTCTATAATTTAATCTAATTATTGTTTAAGAGTTGGAGTTTTTCCTTAAATATTTGCAAGTAATGCTTTCATACAGTTTTGTATAATTTGAGGAGTAAAGGCAACTCATTAAATAGTGGAGACATTGATTCATCAATAGGCACATTAAGAAGACTGAAGCTTTGTTACTTTTCTCGTAAATCCTTCTTTAGAAGTAGAAAACACACACACACACACACACACACACACACACACACACACACACCTCTTTACAGCTATGTTTTCCTGGCTAACTACATTGTGATGACACTACAGTTCGACAGAGGTGACAGGTTGTGTCAGGTGGAGAGGGAAAATGGAGAGAGGAGGTGGGGAATGGAAGGGGTTAGGGAATGGTGGCTGATGGCTGGGAGGTAGACGCAGCATGTGCATAGAAATGTGCCACTGAAGAGCTCATTGCGGCCACAAGTAGGAGTAGATGTCCAAAGTGCACAATGACTCAGTGACGTGGATTTGAAGGGGGAATAACATATAGTGTAAAGTTAAACTTTACAGCTTTGGCAGTTTGGTAATTATATTCATGTTTTGCAGGAGTAGATTTGACGCAGAACTGAGTTCCCTCCAGTGTCAAGTGGAGAATTTGCAATCACAGTTATCAGTCCAGAAGAAAATGTTGTCCACAGAAGAGAGTTTGAGATCAAGAGTTGAAACTGATTACAGGCAAATACAGGAGGAGAAACGAGCATTAATGGTGAAGTAAGTTGATTTAATTATCTCTGTTACACGTTTTTAGTTGATTTCATTCAGCTTGTGATGACACTCATGTTGTTGCCTATGAAGAGTTCAGCACCAGGTTTGTATATTGTACAAATCAAGAAACTACCTTTCTTTAGTGTTACAACTGCCTAAGGAGTGAATTTTACTGATGTGCTTATGAAGAAACAAATTAAAATGCTATCCAACAACTATCAAGAAGGAAAGTTGGAATGAAGTTCCTCTAAGAATGAGATTCACATCTGCTACCTTTTTATGTGGGTGCTGAATTGTTTCTGTAGCTCATGACATAATATTTGAGTTGTTTATCATTGTCCAAGACATCGAGCAATAAAATTATCAAGTAAAACTGTAATTTCAATATTAAAACTAATAAAGGAGTCAAAAACATTTAAAAATATTAAATAATACTTTCATATGTCATGTGGCAATGAAAATGGTGTTCAGATTCCAAAATAGTCCAGAATAGCCCTGTTATTTGCTGTAACCAAGTCTTCTAAGGTGCATGGTTTATCGATCTTTCAGCAAATTAACAAGTAGAGTGGATCTTGTAGTTCGTCAAATCTCATCACAACATTCATCAGTACTACTGTAACCTCATTTCTTCATATTTTATTGATACTGGGATATTACTGTTCTTAGACATTTAAGACTTTCCAAGTTGTTTAAGGGAGTTTGAAACCCGCAGAAAATTCCTCATTTGGGTTGTTCCATGGGTCTATTGGAGACAAGTTCTAGCACAGTTCTACTTGACATTTATTAGATTATAATGGGATTGCTTCGATTTGTTGCAAAAAGTTCTTTCTTGATTTGAATCTCCATCTACATCTATATTCTGAACACCACTGTGAGGTGCATGACAAGACGGACATCACATTGTACCAATTATTAGAATTTCTTCCCATTTCATTCAGATATAGAGTACGGGAAGACTGATTGTTTGAATTCCTCCGTGCATACAGTAATTATTCTAATCGCACCTTCACAATCCCTATGTGAGCGATTTATAGGGGGTTGTAGTATAATCCTAGAGTCATCATTTAAAACTGGTTCTTGAAACTTTGTTAACAGACTTTCTTGGAATAGTTTACGTCTGTCTTCAGAGTCTTCCAGTTCTGTCCCTTCAGTATCTCTTTAGCACTCTCTCATGGATCAAACAAACCTGTGACCATTCATCCTGCCCTTCTATGTATACATTCAATATCCCCTGTTAGTCCTATCTGGTATGGGTCCCAAACACTTGAGCAATATTTTAGAACCAGTGTCATGAACCAGTCACACCAATATTTTATAACCAGTCACAGTCATTTAGAACCAGTCACTGATGATGCAGTGGTGTACAGGGAGGGGTCAAAGATCAGTGACTGCAGGATGATACAAGATGACTTAGACAAAATTTCTAGTTGGGTGTGATGAATGGCAGCTGGCTCTAAATGTAGAATAATGTAAGTTAATATGGATTAGTAGGAAAAACAAACACATTATGTTCAGATACAGCATTACCAGTGTCCTCCTTGACACAGTCACATCATTTAAATATCTGGGTACAATGTTGCGAAGCGATATGAAATGGAATGATCATCTGAGGATTTTGGTAGGGAAGGCAAATGGTCAACTTTGCTCTATTGGGAGAATTTTAGGAAAGTATGGGTCATCTGTAAAGTAGACCATGTAGGACACTAGTGTGAACTATTCTTGAGTACTGCTCGAGTGTGTGGGATCTACACCAGGTCATATTGAAAGAAGACATCGAAGCAGTTCAGAGGTGAGCTGCTAGATTTGTTACTGGTAGATTCAGTCAACATGTAAGTGTTACAGATATGCTTTGGGAACTTAAGTGGGAATCCCTGGAGGGAAACACACATTCATTTCAAAGAACACTACTGAGAATGTTTAGAGAACCGGCATTTGAAGCTGACTGCAGAATGGTCCTACTGCCACAAAGATACATTTGACCTAGGGAACACAAAGATAAGGTAGAGAAATTAGTGCTCATTTGGAGGTATATTGATAGTCATTTTTCCCTCGATCTGTCTGCAAGTGAAACAGGAAAGGAAATGACTAGTAGTGGTACAGTGTGCCCTCTGCCATGCACTGTGTGATGACCTGCAGGCTGTGTATATATCTGTAGATATAGATATCCCTACAAATTGTTACATCCAGGTATTTGTAAGAGTTGGCCAATTCCAGCAGTAAGCCATTGATATTATAGTCATAGGAAACTATGTTTTTTTCATTTTATGAAGTGCACAGTTTTACATTTGTGAACATTTAAAGCAAGTTTGCAGCCTACGCACCACCTTGAAATCTTATCAAGAGCTGACTGAACATTTATCCAACTTCTTTCAGATACTACTTCACCATAGATAACAGCATTATCTGCAAAAAGTGTGAGGTTACTATTGATTTTGTCTGCAAGGTCATTGATATATAACGTGTACAGCAAAGGTCCCAACAAACTTCCCTGGGGCACACCCAAAGTTGCTCCTACATTTGACAGTGACTCTTCATCGAAGATAATATGCTGTGTCCTCCATACCGAAAACTCCTCAATCAAGTTACAAATTTTGCTTGATACTCCATGTGATCATACTTTTGGCAATAAGCATAGATTTGCTACTGAATCAAATACTTTTTGGAAGTAAAGGAATACTGCATCTCCTTGACTGTCTTGATCCAAAGCTTTCAGTATATCATATGAGAAAAGTGTGAGTTGAGTTTCACATGATTGATGTTCTTTGATTTCTTGCTGGTTCACATTGAGGAGGTTATTATGTACAGTGATTGATGAATGTATCCAAGCATAGAGTGTCTGGAATCTTTCATGAGGGTATTTTTGATCCATCATTGCAACTACAAAAATAATAGATATAACACAGTGGGTAGTAACTGACAGTAACGAACATAATAGAAATTCCCTCATTTGCACTATTGTTTCTTGTGCTGTGGCTGCAAAGACAGATTGCCAACTTATATCTTACCATTGAGCTCTCAAAATTAGTCAGGGAAAAATGCTAAAACTTGTCTGGAAATCGGAGAAATATCAGGGAATTTTGCTTGGGGAAACTTGTGACAACCCTGGTTTCGGAAAATAGGTTACAAATGGTGTGTAGTACAGATACATGTATAAAAATTTCCGAAAAGTTGTTTTTGATTGTTCCAGAGAATGAGAAGATGCATAAAATGTTGTTGCACTCTACTGGCAAATTGACACCATGTTGACACACAGTTTCACTAACTTAATTAAAAATGTGTTGCACTATGAAGTTAACATTAACTTACCTTTGAGATATTCTCTCCCATTGCTGCAACAAAGGCTAGTGTCAACAAAATTGAACTCCTAGTGAGAATTGTCGTTTTACCCAACTGCACTTTAGTTATTTGGTAGCTTAGTTGTTACAGAGGTAGGCTGTCGAATTTTGTAAGATGATGTCCATAGATCGCTGGTTCAAACCTAACCCAAAACAACATTTTAACTTATTTGTAAAACTGCTCAACAGTCCTCTCATAAGAAAACCAGATCACAATTTCAAAACTTCACCACATTGATTGTGTTTTCCTTGACATTCAAAACGATATTTTCTTGTTAATGTGACCACATACCTTTTACTTTATTAGAAATGATGTTTTTATCTTCATACTGTTCAGCTAGGATCCTTATTGTTTAAACTTTT
This sequence comes from Schistocerca cancellata, assembly GCF_023864275.1. NCBI lineage: Eukaryota > Metazoa > Arthropoda > Insecta > Orthoptera > Acrididae > Schistocerca > Schistocerca cancellata. The sequence continues at coordinate 306,015,659 of NC_064626.1, forward strand.
TCGTTTCATCATCTTACATAAATAAGTCTGCTTCAGACACTAACGTTAATTAACACTCACAAACATCACAGCCCTTATGTTCATGTCACTTGCATTTTATACAGGCTTTATATCTCCCCGTGCAACCTCATCATCTTACACCTCATTGTACTGTGGTCGTATGGTGATATCTTCACTATTAGCAATGCTATCCAAAAAATGAATTGTATGTTCGCAAAGGAAATCCATTTATACTCTGTTGTCCATTTCTCAAAATAATACTAATGTGAAGCTATATACAATTGCTACAGCTATATACTACTGCTACAATCAGTTCTTGTTAATGCTATTTTCATATTTCATATAAAATTTTTAAAAATATCTGACTTTTCAGAATTCAAGCATTTGTACAGTAACATTTAGCTGACAAAAATCACATAAATATTGAAATAGCTAATTGTATTGCAGATTTGTTTCTTCACAGAAAACAGAGCTAGACACTTACATAATATTGTTGAGACTTTCAAGTCAAAATCTTTCATAATTGTTATTTGATAATGGTGAATATTTAATTTGCAAATAGCAACAACTGAAGAAAAATTAAAAATTTGTATCCTTCTCATAAGAAAAATAATTCGTCTATACTTACGCAAAAATAGCAGAATTGGCAAATTTTTGTGCAAAAGCATTGCAAAATTTATACTATTACTCAAAAATTAATTAGAAATCAAAATTCTTTCAGTTTCACAGACACAGTGAGCAATCCAATCCAACAATTACTATGATTGGTAAAGAACTTGTATTGCAATAACTACAGAAAATTGGTGTATGAAAAGCATTTCACTCTAACTAATTAAACAGCATAACGTATCTCAAGAATGGCATAAGAAAATGACTATTAATTAGAAGTAAAACAAAAATTAAATTGCATACAAAATAGTGTCCACCTCCATAGCTGAGTGGTCAGCATGGCTGAATACAGTGGGGGAGACTCAGGCATGGTTCCTAGTCAAGGCAAAGACTTTACCTACCTTGGCAGTGGTTATTATGTGGTCCACATCATCATCAACATATAAGCCACCAAAGTCGCATAAAAAAAAAAATTGCAGTAGGTGGCCAAAAAAACCCAGATGGCATCTCTCAGCCAATAATGTCACATGATCAGTAAATGAAACAACAAGTTTACTGTTACCAGTCACCGTTTTATTTATTTTCACGACGTCTTTCAAAGGTTTAAACCTCCATCATCGGGTGGATTTACATTAGTTAGTATGGCATTTGTGTGTGTGTTGAGTTACAATTTTTGGAGGAACTTGTGGCACTGCCTAGTGGAGAAATAAAACACTATTTCAGAACATGGTTTTGGATTTCTTCTGACAAAAAATTAAACTGATATCTAATGGTAAACATAAAATAAGTAAACTAGAGGACCTCCAGTGGTCACAGGTTCCTTTCGCTGTTGTCACATTTGTAAACAAATATGGCATCTGGAATCTGCTGGGTGCAAGGTTCGTATAGCAGAAGACAAGACATAGTCGCAAAGTGCAAAGAACATACATTGTAACCACATTATTACAGAATAATTGTTTAAAGCATTTGGAGGTGTTTGTTTTGAGGTGTTGAATATATATGTGTGTACTTCAGGTGGCATATAAATCCAGTTTTGACAAGTTAAAATGGTTTAACATTCGTACTCATTTATACAATCAGGTGAAATGTTAAAATGGCTTAAACGTCATACTTGTAAAAAACAGTCAGGTGAGATGTTACAGACTTGAAGTACAATAATCATATTGGCTACAGCAGTAAAATCATACATAGATGACACTATTTGATTGGGATTAACAGACAGATGTAAGAGGTTGGAGGCAGGAGGAGAGGAAGAGAGAGAGAGAGAGAGAGAAAGTGAGAGAGAGAGAGAGAGGGGGGGGGGGGGGGGGGTGGAAAGAGTGATTATGTAAGATCAAACATTTACATGGCAAGGGGTCTTAAGATTACATGTTACATACCGGGTGATCAAAAAGTCAGTATAAATTTGAAAACTGAATAAATCATGGAATAATGTAGATAGACGGGAAAAACCCACCGTGGTTCAACAACAAAGTTAGGGTATTACTGTAAAAGCAAAGAGAGCTTCACTGCAAGTTTAAACGCAGCCAAAACCTCTCAGACAAACAGAAGCTAAACGATGCCAAAGTTAGCGTAAGGAGGGCTATGCGTGAAGCGTTCAGTGAATTCGAAAGTAAAATTCTATGTACCGACTTGACAGAAAATCCTAGGAAGTTAAATCAGTAAGTGGCTCGAAACAGCATATCCAGACACTCCGGGATGATGATGGCATTGAAACAGAGGTTGACACGCGTAAAGCTGAAATACTAAACACATTTTTCCAAAGCTGTTTCACAGAAGAAGATCGCACTGCAGTTCCTTCTCTAAATCCTCGCACAAACAAAAAACTGGCTGACATCAAAATAAGTGTCCAAGGAATAGAAAAGCAACTGGAATCACTCAACAGAGGAAAGTCCACTGGACCTGACAGGATACCAATTCAACTTGTCACAGAGTATGCGAAAGAACTTGCCTCCCTTCTAACAGCTGTGTACCGCAAGTCTCTACTGGAACGGAAGGTTCCAAATGATTGGAAAAGAGCACAGGTAGTCCCAGTCTTCAAGAAGGGTCGTCGAGCAGATGCGCAAAACTATAGACCTATATCTCTGATGTCGATCTGTTGTAGAATTTTAGAACATGTTTTTTGCTTGCGTATCATGTCGTTTCTGGAAACCCAGAATCTACTCTGTAGGAATCAACATGGATTCCGGAAACAGCGATCCTGTGAGACCCAACTCGCTTTATTTGTTCATGAGACCCAGAAAATATTAGATACAGAAAAATGCAGGAAAATTTGCAGCGAATAGGCACTTGGTGCAGGGAGTGGCAACTGACCCTTAACATAGACAAATGTAATGTATTGCGAATACAAAGAAAGAAGGATCCTTTATTGTATGATTATATGAGAGCGGAACAAACACTGGTAGCAGTTACTTCTGTAAAATATCTGGGAGTATGTGTGTGGTACGATTTGAAGTGGAATGATCATATAAAATTAATTGTTGGTAAGGTGGGTACCAGGTTGAGATTCGTTGGGAGAGTCCTTAGAAAATGTAGTCCATCAACAAAGGAGGTGGCTTGCAAAACACTCGTTCGACCTATACTTGAGTATTGCTCATCAGTGTGGGGTCTGTACCAGGTTGGGTTGACAGAGGAGATAAAGAAGATCCGAAGAAGAGCGGCACATTTCGTCACTGGGTTATTTGGTCAGCGTGATAGCGTCACGGAGATGTTTAGCAAACTCAAGTGGCAGACTCTGCAAGAGAGGGGCTCTGCATCGCAGTGTAGCTTGCTGTCCAGGTTTCGAGAGGGTGCGTTTCTGGATTAAGTGTCGAATATATTGCTTCCCCCTACTTATACCTCCCGAGGAGATCATGAATGTAAAATTAGAGAGATTCGAGCGCGCATGGAGTCTTTCCGGCAGTTGCTCTTCCCGCGAACCATAGGCGACTGGAACAGGAAAGGGAGATAATGACAGTGGCACGTAAAGTGCCCTCCACCACACACCGTTGGGTGGCTTGCGGAGTATAAATTTAGATGTAGATAGAGAGGTAAAAATTGACACACATGCTTGGAATGACATGGGGTTTTATTAGAACCAAAAAATACAAAAGTTCAAAAAACGTCCGCCAGATAGCGCTTCATCTGATCAGAATAGCAATAATTAGCATAACAAAGTAAGACAAAGCAAAGATGATGTTCTTTACAGAAAATGCTCAATATGTCCACCATCATTCCTCAACAATAGCTGTAGTCGAGGAATAATGTTGTTAACAGCACTGTAAAGCATGTTTGGAGTTATGGTGAGGCATTGGCATTGGATGTTGTCTTTCAGCATCCCTAGAGATGTCGGTCGATCATGATACACTTGCGGCTTCAGGTAACCCCAAAGCCAATAATCGTACGGACTGAGGTCTGGGGACCTGGGAGGCCAAGCATGATGAAAGTGGCGGCTGAGCACACGATATTCACCAAACAACGCGCGCAAGAGATCTTTCATGCGTTAGCAATATGGGGTGGAACGCCATCCTGCATGAACATTGTACGTTCCAGCAGGTATTTATTAGCCAGGCTTTGGATGATGCGATTCTGTAACATATCGGTGTACCTCTCATGTCATTCCAAGCATGTGTGTCAATTTTTACCTCTCTATCTACATTATTTCATGGTTTACTAAGTTTTCAAATTTATACTGATTTTTTGATCACCCAGTATATTAGCTGCCTAATAGTTGGGGTAATATGTTGGTTAATGCTATAAAATATGCAGATAGATATACAGTATGTGCCAGTAGTTGATGCACATACAGTTTCAAGCTGACAAGGGGTACAAGCTGTTGGAGTGATGAATTATATGTAAATGAGGTCAATCTCTTGTACTCTTGGCGGCTGTTAATATTTATGGATTTATCGTAAATATTAAGGTGTGTGCACGTGTGTGTGTGTGTGTGTGTGTGTGTGTGTGTGTGTGTGTTTTTAGAATGTAGGCAGTTGCTGAAAACAGAGGTGATACTATGTGTTCCTGCAATCTAATTTCAAATGATCTGCCTGTCTGGCCTATTTAGAAGCAGTCACAGTCCAAACATTCAATTTTGTACACACCTGTGTGATGAAGTGGGTTTCGTGTGCCGATGTTGTGGGGTAACTTCTGTCCAATATTGATGTCTCTTGTAAAGGATATGCTTATGCCTTTTTGTTTGAAGACATTGGCAATCTGGTATGAAATGTTACCTAGAAAGGGGATTGTATGGAAGATTTTCTTTTCTTTTTGTTTTTTGTGTTGTGATTGCTTTGCAATTATTGAGTGTATCATCTACATATCTGTAGTAGTAGATGATGTTTTTGAGGAGGTGGTGATTGGAAGTCAGGATTTTGTCTTCTAGGTTACTTATAAATATTTCTACTTGCAATCCGGGAAGATTTGAGCCCATTGCCAGACCATCTGTTTGTTTGTAGATTTTTTTGTTAAATTTAAAGTAGTTGTGTGAAAGTGTGAATTCAAGCTGGTTCAGTAATGTGAGTTGAAGGGATTTTTTTGTGTTTATGTAAGTTGGCATTGATTATCTGTAGTGTGGGAACTATTGGCACAGAGGAATAAAAGTTTTGTATGTCAAATGAGGCAAGTGTGGCTCCATCAGGTATGTTTTTGACATATTGTGCGAATTCTGTTGTGTTTTAAAGTGTTCTCTCATTATTGAATGTGTATGCTTCTTTGAGAATTCTGAAGAGCATTTTATTGAGTTGGAATGTTGGGCTGTTCCTACAGTTCACTATAGGCCTGATGGGGGTCCCATTTTTGTGGATCTTTGGTTGTAATCTAAGGCAAGGAGCTTGTGGGCTCATTGTTACAATGTTTCTTGCTTCTTGGATGGTGAGTAAAAATTAACGTTGTTTGAAATGTGTTTAATCTCCTTTTGTATTCTGGCTGTTGGATCTTTATGTATTTCTGTTATGTTGCTGCTTTGGAAGAAGTCTAAAGTTTTTTCTATGGATGTTGCTCTGTCCATTACAACAGTTGTGTTGCCCTTGTTGGCTTTTACAATTATTGTATTATTCATGTTTAATTTAGTCTTAATGGTACATGTAAGGGCTACTTCTCATTTCTTGTATGCTGGGAATGGTTTTGCAATTTCCTTTTCAGTGATTTCATTAATTTTGTGGCAGGTTGCTATTCTGTCATTTTGTTTCTTAAAGGCTATGGTCGAGATCTGTGTGACGCAAATGGTGAGCTTTTCTTGGTTGTTTTGGTCCAGTGGAGCTTGAACATTATGTTTTAAGCCTTTGCAAAGTAGTGCCTCTTCTTCTGCAGCGAAAATTATGTTCGTATTGTTGAGGAAAGGTGTGTAGAATGTGTGTTTCTTTCAACTGTTTTGGTTCAGTTTGGGAGGTAATTGTTGCTTTATAAGATTGGCTAGTTTTTTCTTCTTTGTAGCTTTCGTTTTCTGTACGATGAACTCAGTGTACTCATTTTTGGTTATGGAATCATATTCTAATCTATGAAGCGACTTTCCCAACTGTAATTCTGCATTATGAAGCTGTGTGTTGAACATTTGTTTTTTAATATAAAGTTCTTTCAGTTCATTTTTCACTCAGAGTTTTCGTACGTTTTCTAGTGTTTTCTTTGCAGTTGTTGTGTTTGTTTTGATGTCAATCTTGACATAATATGGAATGACGTTATTCTTGAGACAATTCCTATTCAAGTGTATGTGTTTTGTCGACATTATGTCAATAACAGTCACGGTAAATCCTAACCTAAAATGTTCGCGTTTAATGTTAATCTGCCCAGTGAGGCAATCAAGGCAATTTTCGAGTACAAAAACAGTGCAGAAAAGGTCGCAATGACAACACAACACATACACAAATATACAAACACCAAACGAAACAACCGTAATCCATCTTAAATGACAATATTTACAATAGTATCATCTCTGTTTTCAGCAACTGCCTACATTCTTAAAAATGTGCACGTGCACACACACACACACACACACACACACACACACACACACACACACACACACGTGCACACACCTTAATATTGACTATAAATATTTATAGCTGCCAAGAGTACAAGAGATTGACCTCATTTCCAGATAATTCATCACACCAAAAGCTTGTACCCCTTGTCAGCTTGAAACTGTATGTACATCAACTACTGGCACAAATTGTATATCTATCTGCATATTTTATAGCATTAACCAATGTATTACCCCAACCTTTAGGCAGGTAATATATGTAACATGTAATCTTAAGACCCCGTGCCATGTAAATGTTTGCTCTTATATAATCACTCTTTCCTCACTCTCTCTCTCTCTCTCACACACACACTTTCTCTCTCTCTTCCTCTCCTTCTGCCTCCAGCCTCTTACATCTGTCTATTAATCCCAATCAAATAGTGTCATCTATGTATGATTTTACTGCTGTAGCCAATATGATTATTGTTCTTCAAGTCTGTAACATCTTACCTGATTGTTTTTTACAAGTATGACGTTTAAGCCATTTTAACATTTCACCTGATTGTATAAACGAGTACGAATTTTAAACCGTTTTAACTTGTCAAAATTGGATTTATACGCCACCTGATGTACACACACATATATTCGACACCTCAAAACAAACACCTCAAAATTCTTTAAACAATTATTTTGTAATAACGTTGTTACAATGTATGTTCTTTGCACTTTGCGATTATGTCTTGTCTTCTGCTATACGAACCTTGCACCCAGCAGATTCCAGATGCCGTATTTGTTTACAAATCTGACAGTATACATGTGATGTGTTACAACAGTGAAAGGAACCTGTGACCACTAGAGGTACTCTAGTTTACTTATTTTATGTTTACCATTAGATATCAGTTTAATTTTTTGTCAGAAGAAATCCAAAACCATGTTCTGAAAGTGTGTCTTGTTTCTCCACTAGGCAATGCCACAAGTTCCTCCAAAAATTGTAACTCAACACACACACAAATGTCATACTAACTAATGTAAATCCACCTGATGATGGAGGTTTAAACCTTTGAAACACATCATGGAAATAAATGAAATGGTGACTGGTAACAGTAAACTTGTTGTTTCATTTAATGTCAATAACAGTCACAATAAAGCGTAACCTAAAATGTTCGCATTTAAAGTCGTATGCTCATTTCATTTCATACAAAATATTACTATTGAGTATAAGATTTTTGAAGAGCCTCACAGCATTTCAATATTCCATAAAGATGTGTTTCAGAAGAGTAACATGTCAAAAAATTTGCAGTACTTATACACAATTTGGAAAAGAGATAGAGTTTTAGTATTGCTTTGGTACTACAATGTCCCATAATTTTTCTGCTTCAAAAACAGTTTTTGATGTATTTTCTTCATTTTTAATGGCACCACGTGATCTTTTTAAGCAAGTTTCTTTTAAATAATCAAGATGTGTTTCATAAAACTCTCCCATGGTACAAAATACTAGTCAGTTGCATTATAATGTTGCAGATATTTCCTTCAGCTAATATTTTTACTATTTCCATTAGCCCAAGACTGTTTTCTCACATAAGCATCAGACGTAATCAGTGCACTTTACCTATAGCTGTCAGAAGTGCAGTAAACATATTGTAAACTTTCATCATCTTCCCTGACACACACACACACACACACACACACACACACACACACACACACACACACACGTGTGCATCAACATTTGACAAACATCCAAAAATATGTAGACGTATTTAATATTACATCATAATATTCGTAGTCACTTTCAATATTTCACCATTACCCTCAATAAATTACCTTCACGTTGGTAAAATACTCGGAACATAATGTATCAGTCTTCAATTTGTAATCACTCAGTACATGTTCAACACTTAGTTTCCTCCTCAAAATATTATCATCATTAATTCAGATTTCTCACATCATTTACTTGTTTCTCTCACTTACAACAATTTTCAAAGTATGTGGTCTGAAAAACAATGTCCTCTCTACAGACAAACTCCGTTTCAAAAAATGTGATATGGATAGAGTAAAAAAGTTGTTAACTACATAAAATTGCAGCGTAATGTTCTCCAATCACAACAAAATGTTTATTGATGCTTCAGTTTTTTCATAATCCTTCTAATGTTGACCACACTTCCACAATGTGACAATAATAAACTAACAGGTCAACTCTATTTTTCATTAAATATTTGTATACAGACACAAATTCCTACAAATATAGCACAACAGTTCCACAAATTCATCAAAAATCACGTACAAACATTTTTGCTTAATTATACAGGACAGAAATCAAAAAATACATCTGGTATCATCAATTTTGCAAAACATATTTTCTACCCAGAAATAGTAAACGTAAAATTTCTTTCCAATCCTGTGTAGGCGACTAGCCTACAACAAATAATTGCATAGCCGTCTGGTATAATGAGTTAACGGAGTACCATTTATTCGTGAAAAACTCACACTGAGAAGAAAACTAAAAACAACAGAGAAGTAACAAAAACTAGGAGATTCTATAGTCTTACGGCAAAGATAAAAAACAACACATGACTAAAAAAAACTCTCGTGCACTTTTGATCTCACTTTGCACTAGACATGAAAAATATCACTGCCACACAGCCCCCCCCCCTTAAAGTGCGGAGCCCCAGGGATATCTTGATACTTGAATTTTATTTGACGTCCAGCTCTGGTGTGCGTCGGATGTCTCGGGGGCGGTGACGTTGTTGTTTGTGGTGGTGATTCACCTGTCTCAAACGATGTACTGAGCGGTGTTTGGGTATGCTCTGCGTCCATCAGGTGTTGATGCACAGGCGTGGTGTCAGAGGTCGGAGAGGGTAAAACCCATGCTGGCTTGACACGTTCAATCGATACCTTTGTCGGAACACCATTGTACAGTACTTGTTTGACTCTGATGTCGACTGACTTCACACACCGAGAAATTAATTCTTCTTTCAATCTACAGTATGCTCCTTCAGTAGGCGGGTTCACTATAATGTCAGATACCAAAACCGAGGTCTGATGGTCCAAATTACTTATCACCAAGGTGAACTTCTCGTGATCACTGAATATTCTTTGTTGTAGAAATATATTTTCCATTACCGCGAACCATGTGTGTGGCTGAGAAGGCATGAATGGGGGCGTTCGTAATTGCAACCGTTGAGTTGGTGAAGCGTTGAAAGCCTCAGCAAAGCAGTGTTGCTCGCTCACCCAGTTCACTACGCACAATTAGCTATTGTTGTAGACGCGAGCCAGTCAGCAATAGGGGCGGCGCTGCACCAGCGGGTAGAACGGCAATGGCAACCACTACGGTTTTTCTCTAAAAAGTTACAGACTGCACAACAGAAGTGGAGCGCGTATGACAGAGAATTGTTCGCGATCTACGAAGCAATTCGATACTTCCGCCCACAAATAGAGGCTAGACCGGTGACTGTGTTTACAGACCACAAACCCATAACATCGGCTTTTAAAAACACCAGTGATAAATGCTCACCAAGACAGTTCCGTTATATTGAGTTCATAAGTCAGTTCACAACAGATATACGCCATTTAAGAGGCGCAGAAAATTTAGTGGCTGACTATTTTTCACGTATTTGCGGGATTTCAGAAATTATAGACTATGATAAACTTGCAGTGGAACAGACCAAGGATGCAGAGCTACGACAGCTGTTAAACGACCCGTCTACAGGTCTGAAGTTCGAGCAAATTCTGGTCCGGTATATGCTTTAAGTTCATATCTTTCGAAATATGCAACTGTAAAGTTTCTATCTCATTCTGAAGCCTATGAATTTCTTCCGTTATCGAACCGTATCGTTTGCCGTCGTCGGTCATTGCTTCTGCAGTTAATGTTCGACGTAGCTAACGAAAGATTTAAAGTTCCTTAATCGGAGGTCACCAATTATGTAGGCGACTAGCCTACAACAAATAATTGCATAGCCGTCCGGTATAATGAGTTAACGGAGTACCATTTATTCGTGAAAAACTCACACTGAGAAGAAAACTAAAAACAACAGAGAAGTAACAAAAACTAGGAGATTCTATAGTCTTACGGCAAAGATAAAAAACAACACATGACTAAAAAAAACTCTCGCGCACTTTTGATCTCACTTTGCACTAGACATGAAAAATATCACTGCCACACCTGCATAGTATGTTTAAATAGCGACAAAATTCACCCACAAAACTTCCTTAAAACGCAGATGAAATAGAGAGACATGGAGTAATGAAGATAATTTGCTTATGCAAAAATATTTCTCATCAAAAGCAATAAAATATATGTTTTCTTTCAAAACAAGAAAATTCTCTCATCACCCAAGTGCAAATACAAATAAGTTTTCTATTACAGAAGTATAAAGTACTTTAAATGTTACCTCGTTTCCAAACTTTTTCAAATGTAGCTAATGATACGCAAATCTCATTTTAAAAATATAGAAAAATTTCAGTTCTCTGACAAAACAATAGATTTTTTTTTTCATTAACACACTGTAACCATACACTTACAAGTTTTCTTGAAATCATCACAACATATTACATTTTCTAGCATTAATTATTCTACAGATTAGCATTAATCAGTTTGATCAAACTCATCAACACTGAGCATGACAAAGGCAGAAGGATATATCAACATTACTCTTGGCAGAACATAATCTGAAATATTAAATAGTTATTGACTATTTAAACTGAAGCAGTAAACAATTCATAAGATCCATCATATCAAGGTAAAAAGATGGCAATTGCTAAAATATGGAAAAGTCTTTGAGATCTCTGAAGGGGCAAATTTCAGTACATCAGTATTGTTTTTCACAGGCATATCACTTTGTCTGGGGGTTTCCTCACTCTTTTCAGAAATATATTCTGTGCTGCATTTTCCATTTTTTTCTACAGCAATACATAACATTGCTTATATGTCTCACAGTTAGTTTCTTTCTTAAATCTGCTGATAAGTCAAAACTGTCCACCGTTTCTTTCAAAAAATGCAGATATTTTTTTCCTCGATGCAATTAAAAATTTTTCATTGGAAAGAAACTGTTTTACGTGAATCAACATCATCTGCTATAAAAACAAAGTGTTCTTTTGAATGAACCATACGGGAGGACCAGCAATAGGTTTGCTGCTGCACCTCAACATCTGGGTCCACAGTCTCATGGAACTGCATCATCGATGATCGAAGGTGCTGACCACTTGGGCGGGGAACCCAGGTTGCTGGTGATGAACGACCCATCGCCACCAGCTCTCAGTAATGAATGCTGCACGGACGAAAATTGGCAGAGCGGCATGAGTAGGTGCAGGACACAATGTAGCTGACAACCATGGATTATCTTGGCTCGACTCTGACCCCTACCAGCATAAACCTGTGGGAAGTGCCTTATGGCATCATGCATGGAAGAGTTCACAACGTATTCTTCATTTAAAACCTGGATGTGGGACTAGCCGTTCTGCCTCAGCGTTAGATTGGGGGTGGAAAGGAGGAACCGTCACATGTTGAATGCTTGATGGGTGCAGAAATTGTGGAAGATGTGAGACACAAACTGTGAATCATTATGCGCCACAAGTGTATAAAACAATCCTTGAGAGATCTGAACCTCAGGCAGAAATGGATTATTGCGCTGTACTGTACATTGATACACCAGCTTGTTAGGAGCCAACCGAATGATGGTATCATGCACCATATAATCAGCATAGGAATTGTGATGCAACATAGGAATTGTGATGAGCATTGCTAGCAAACTGGTGTTTGTGACTGAAGCTGTGTATACAGCTGCCCAAGCCCAGTAGGGCTGATGGAGCTGTTTCTGACGACAATAGAACTCAATATGCACAGGAATGACATGTGCACTTATGATGATAATTGAACAACTTACACATTTTGTTGAATGAAAGCAATGCTGGTTCCTGGAGAGGGGATAACTAACACAACAACTTGTAAATTCAAGGGGAAATCCAAGATAGGAGCAAAGGCACATGTTGGCATCGGTGACGCCAAAAGCAAGGAAGTGTTACTGAAGATGCTTCTTGTAAATGTTCCAGTCTTCTGCTGCATCATCATAAGGGGGCAAGGGTAGTGGATACACCGACGGCATGGAAGGCTGCATAGTCAATGCGGCCAACAAGTTCATAATAACAACCAAATGAGTCTGCTGCTGTTTGAGGAGAGATTGAAGCACTGCCCCCATGGACACAAGAACTGACAGAACAACCAAATAGACTGAACACACGGAAGTGACCACCACACTAGTTGCCATTTGTTTCATAATGCTAGACATAACCAATAGTGTGGTCACTAAGAACAAACGTTTATTGAGCTACATTCAGGTAAACAAAAAGCATAGAAACAGTACAATAAGCAGTAGAATCCAATCTGAGGAGTGCCAGCTAAACTGCCTTTATATAGAGGAGTACTCTAGTAGGCAGTGCAGCAGATGTCTTGCCATGCGCACTAGTCTTGTGACCCACTACAAGCAGCGTCTGGTAGCTGACTCCCACAACTGCCATTGGCAGACTTTTTTAAGTGTAGCATGATGGTGGCCTGATGCCTCTGTGTGTATCCAGATGTTGCATAAAGGATTATAGCAGTTCTCATCTGCTGTGTTGTGGACACCATGAAAGAAGTTGAACCATCATGTCAACTGACTTTTCATCCTGAAAAATCTTCAGTCACATAAAGTGTAGTGCCCTAGTACACTGTGTTACCCTTCATCTTTGCTGTGTAAAAAATACTGGTGATATTTGCATGTAAAGGCCTTCAGGTATTTTTTGTGTGAATAATATACCCAAAAGTTTTATCAGAGAGGATTTTTTAAATGATTTCTTATCCTTATATGGCCCACCCACTCACTTTTTTTCTAGTTTTTGGCTTTATTTTATTTTCTTCACTTCTAATATGATACCTACCTCTTAGTTGCTGTCTACACATCATATTTTTATCAACTTGGTGTTTTAAAAATATGTTATTCCTCTCATATCGATATGATTGTATTGCATTTTATTTTTATTCATCTTCTTGTTTACAAAAGCAGCCTATGTATAAGACATGCAGTCTATGTATTGCATTTGTTTCAGAGACAGAAATCTATGATTTATAAATATAAAAACAACAGTTACTGCCAGTCTACCATTTGTTTCAGTCCCTATAAAATTATTTTTGCATTATTTTATAAATAATATAATATATTTAATTTTTATTTGTAGTGCTATGCATCTGGAAACTGCAATGCGAGAAAAAGAACGAGAGATTACTGCCCTGGGTAAGAAGATACTGCTTTTGGAAAATGCAAACTCTGACCTTCTGGCAAAAGTTTTACAACTGAAGTATTCCACTGTACGCCAAATTCCAAAAAACCAATCGGCAATGCCAAAGAGCAATAGTGTTGAAGGTGTGTTGATGGACTTGGGTAGTGTGTGATGCATGCTATTTGTCACATTATTTCATGGTACTTAAGCATTTTAGGAAAGAGTTCTCATCACAGATCAATTCTGTTCAAAAGAAGTAAGTAACATCTTTAACACATTCTAGTATTTTTAACGTTTACCTCAAAAATGTATACCTCCACACATTTTAAAACTTTTATGTATATTTTTCAAGATATGTGTTCAATCTTTTGTCGAAATAATGTATATTTTAATAGCTCTGAAAACCAAAGACTTGCTTTACCTATGTTGTCTTTGTTATCATGTGTTAATCACCCTGAACTATCTAAAAATCATATGTGTTTTACTCAAAGATAACTTCTTGTACTGGTTATGAGTATAATACATATTGTTTGTTTATGTTTTATATTATTTGTAAGTATTCAGTGAATGTGAGCATATGTTTCCGCATTCTGCAGTGTCTAGAAACAGGTGCACATAGCTATATGCACTGTAGCATAAGCCATTCATTAATATGTCACTTTCTTGTAATAATGTTACATTTTATTTTGGTTCCTGAATAACTTTACAAAACCATAAAGGAAAGGGGATCTCAAACTTTATGAACCCTTTGGGTATCTCGTGCCAAACATAAAAGTAGTAAATTTATAATGTATTAAAAATATGTGGTAATCACTCTTTGTAATCAATTCGGTGGCTGTACATGACAGAGATACATTATCATTTTGAACATCATCAATACATAAAACAAATTTTCAATTACATGCTGATTAGGAATCAACAATCAATTTTAAAGTGAAAGTAAAAATAATGTTAACATCCTAACTAGACAGGAAATTTATAAATTGGTGGAGTCTTAAGTAAGTCTACAGTCAAAAGGTTTTTGTTTGTGCTGACTTTAACTTTTCATTGCCACATTATCAGTAAAATGATTATGCATCAGTAACAGTTTGCAGAGTTTTGAGATGAATAGTTTGTGGTAAATAACAGTGCAACTCACATTATATTTTTAAAGTGTCTTTAGCCATTTATTGTGCTGACAGTTTTACTTCAAAATAATTTTGTATGTAATTTAAAGATGTGTGCATATACTGTAAAAAGGGTTTATTCGTTAAGTTATGTTAGTTTCATCCCATGGAACAACATACTTGTGAAATTTTCTTCCATAATTTATGTCTTCCTTAGAATATTTTATCTTGGTTAATTATATTTGATATGTTTAGAAATGTTTGTCATTTACTAGTGTTGCAATTTTATTGATACATGTCTAAACACTTTTTGTAACTGGTACTATGTCTGTTAGCCGTATAAAATATATTCAACAAGTAATGTAATGACCCGTCTCGTGCCAAACTTTATGTACAATCTCTAATTGAGTCCAAATTAATGTTAGGTGTAGTGATGGGTGATAGTATAGCTGGAAGACAATGTCTTTAACAGTGGAATAGATCTCATTGAACATTCTTTGAACATGATTACCACAATCATTGCTCATCATCTTTTGTTTGTGGTTAATGTTAGTCTGCCAATCGTGTACCTGTATCATTTTTGTTATGTCTTTTGTTGGTGAAGGTAACTGTTTTGTTCACCTTTAATAGTGCCATTTGTTCGCACATACTGGTATTTATTTGCACTGCAATAAGTGTAATGAAAATCTTTCTATTCATATCTCTGAGACTACCTGAATAAAACAGTGTGATGGAACTTCCACTAACTTCATGCTTCATTAAATGCTGAAACAACACTGACAACATTTCAGAAAGTTTGCCCATTTTCAACTTTCTGCCTGTGCACTTGTAATGAGGAAATGGAATAAACTGCACCCAGCGGATGCTTCATTCCTGAATTACCTTTTCAAGTAATGGTCCATAAGATGCTTCTCAAATTGAGAAAGTACATTTCTGAGTTACATTCTTTGAAACAGGACACCAGCTTTCATTTTAATACATGTAGAACATCATGATTTGTGAGATTCATCATGAAGTTTGTGTGATAAATAATGATATAGCTGAAAAATTAGTCAAACTATCACACTTAATGATGTATAACAGTAAATAAGAAGTAAATATTTCCTTTTCAGTACATGTTAGAACTGTCAGGCTATGGGAATAGCAATATCTATTAAGACCAAATATTTGTTCCATATATAACATCCATTCTATTATATCATCCATTGCAACAATAAAAAACTGTGTCAAATGACTTTCAATATAATTCCAGTGCTTGCTTAAAGTCATTTGCAAAAATGTGGAAAATCTGTTACGATGAAGTCAGAACTAAGGTTATTATGTACAGGTTCAATGTTTTTCCAGTACTCTGCTTTACATTATACCTGCATACTTTCAAAGACTTCATTCAAGTCTGTACAGTGAATTCAAATTTTTTTGTAGATATGCAGCTGTATTTCATATAAAGACAGAGCACAAATGAGTTGAAATGGTGTGCCGTGCCAAAAACCTTTCTGGGGTGAAAGTATGAAAAGCTTTTGATGACCTATTCCTCTCATAATGTTAAGAAACCTCTTAATTTAAATACACTATCATTATTTAGACAGTATCCCATAAATTATACAATTATTATGAAATTGAAGTTGAAGGAAAATAACAAAACATTGCAGTACAGTTTCTGAAATAAAGAAATTAAAGTATTCAAACAATGGAAAATCCAGGTTGGAATAATGATAATATTATGAAAATGGTAGACTGCTACTCACCATATAGAGGAAATGTTGAGTCACAGAGAGGCACATCAAAGAGACTGCTAAACATGTGAGCTTTTAGTCAAAAGGCCTTCTTGTAAATCGCGCTTGCGCGCGCGCGCGCCCCACACACACACACACACACACACACACACACACACACACACACACACACACACGCACGCGCGTGCACGCGCGCGCACGCGCGCGCACGCCAGAGGATAAGCTAACACACCCATTGCTTTTAAAAAATCATTTAGTGAGCATTTAAGGTATTTTTTTACCTATGATGAGCTTAAATTGTTAATACACCATGTAGCAACTCATTTGTAGAAAAAATTGTTAATGATAAAACAAAACTCTGTTTGTTGCACAGCTGTTTGTTTGCATTGCAAATCAGATCCTGATCTGTAAAGTTATCTTCAGGCATTTTCTATCGTCAATTACAGCTTTTTGACAGGAAACAACTAAACAATAATTCAAAACAATGGATAATATTATATAACAGTGATATTCATATAGCATTTACAATAAAAAAATCCTTAAGAGGAAATATATCATACCTGACTGCAATTATTAACACTGGAGTGATACAGATGGGTATGAGCACTCAAAATATTTTAGGATGATAAGCTGAAAACCCAGCTGAAACTAGAATGCTATCTATTAATAAAAATTATAACAGCTACTCTCGTGTTGTTAGTGCTAGTGCCGTAAATTTCCATATCGACACATGCAATTTATTACAAAGTATTGATTTTTCATTTACTCTACAGTTTTTGATCTCACAAGACATGAAGTTTACAAGGATAAAGACATAAAATATGCATCATAGAAGAAACTTGAACAAAGGTTAAAATTGTATAAAACTAAAGTACACTTGATAAAAATCCAACTATATTTACTTTTCATACTACTTACAGCAGCAGTGGACACAGAATAAAAATTTGTTACTCTCAGGTTGTAACAATAACTAAATACTATACACACATAAAATAGTTCTGTATTAAGTATGGTATTTGATTGTGTGCACATGGACACAAAATTATAGAAACTGCAGAAATTTTGCAGCACATTTTATGTAGCACACCTGTCAAATAATATATTAAGTCACCTTCTTTCTTAAGACAGGGAGATGGAAGTGATGCTTATGTCACATTTGTTATACTGTTCTCATTAAAAGTAGATGATCATGCGTAATTCTGACTCTGCCTGTTTTGGTCCTTTTAAATTCTTCTGTCTCTATTGTTTACTAATGTTCAGCCTCTCATACATTGTTCCCCTTATTGTTGCATAATTACCATCATTTGAATTATATTTTGCTTTGTTAAACTGTCTTTAGTTGTATATAATTTTGTTTACATCTGACCAAATGGGGTGGTATTTTGGTAAGACAGTGGGCTCAGATTTAGGAGAATAATGATTCAAATCCCTATTCAGAATTCCAGATTTAAGTTTCCCCTAAATTATTGTGGCAAAATCCTAAATAACAGTTTGTGATCTGTCTATCATGACCTCATCATTGATGGGACATGCAAGCCATATATTCATCCTGTTCACATGTGCCCCACTTGATACACATATCTCAGTAATAGTGTGCATTGCAGAGGCTTTCCTTCATAAAGTATTACCAATAAGAGTACTCACAAGTAAATTATGGGGGGGGGGGGGGGGGGGGGGGTGCAGTAAAATATAACTGAACAACCACCACAACAGGACCATGGAATGGTTGCGTTCATAAATGATCAGCACAAGCATTAAGATATTTATTCCACTTGGACACAAGACTATCAGTTCCTCCAATTGAAACCAACATCCACACTTGTCTTTTTTAAGATAGCCAAAGATGTGAAAAAATATCTGGGCTATATGGAGGATGTTGCAGCGTTTCCCAACCAAATCACCTTCATCTGATTGACAATGTGGTGGCAGGCATTATCTTGCAATAGGATCATTCCGTCTGATAGCCTTCCCGGGTGCGTTGCAGTTTCTGAAAACTGGCTTCATAGTGGTGTGCATAGATTGTGGTTTCATGTTTGAGGAACTCAATGAGCAGTGGAAGCATTCTGTAGCACAATAACACCTGCCCCGTTACTGACAGTTGGACAAAGGCCACATGTCAGTGATTGGGATAGAAAACACTGCAACATCCCCTATACAGGCCAGATCTTTCTCCAACAATGGAAATTCAGGATGGAATGTAACAATATTATAAAAAGAAAAATTGCTACTCACCATATAGTGGAGATGCTGAGCCGCAGATAGGCACAACAAAAAGACTGTCACAAATAAAGCCAGTAAGGCCTTTGTAAAAAAATAACACACACACACACACACACACACACACACACACACACACACACACACACACTCACTGTCACACAAACACAACTCACACACACATGACTGCAGTCTTTGTCAACGAAAGCCACACTAATATGCTTCAATGGCTTCAGTTGCATGAGACTGCAGTCGTATGTGTGAGTCACATTTGCATGTGTGTGTGTGTGTGTGTGTGTGTGTGTGTGTGTGTCGTCTATTTTTGATGAAGGCCTTACTGGCTGAAAGCTTTATTTGTGACAGTTATTTTGTTGTGCGTATCTGCGACTCAGCATCTCCACTATGTGGTGAGTAGCAACTTTCAAGGTCTTTCTACATGTGATTTTCATAACTTTGGTGACTTGAAGAAAGACATGCTTAGACATTGGTTTCACTTGGACAAGGAAGTGCGAAGTGGGTGCAGTTGTGGATCCATTAGTTGTTGACCCTGTTCTATAAAACAGGAACTGATCAATTTGTCTCCCAGTGGGATGGATGTCTTAATGTGTGTGGTGATTAGCTTGGATGAAACCATTCCATGGTTCTGTTGTGATGACTGTTCAGTTTTCATTTGACTGTCTCTTATACTTTTATGGTCGTACATTCTGATTTCTGCTTCAGTGTATTTCGTGTGTGTAATGAGGCATGTGTGCTTTTCACACAGGTCACTGCTGTGTTGACAGTTCCTCACACACAGACAACACATAGACAACATACACCTACACATTCATGCAAATGCAGCTCCCACGTACATGACCACTGTCTCTGGCTGCCGAGATCATGGCCTCAGCAGCCAGGGACACTGATCATGTGTGTGTGAGCTGTATTTGCGTGAACATATGTGTGTCTATTTGCCTATTTCAGAAGAAGGGTTTCTGGCTGAAAGATTACATGTTTAGTAGTCTTTTTGTTGTGTTGACTCAACATCTCTGCTATGTGGTGAGTGACAATCTATCCTTTGCATAATATTTTCATTACTCCATCCTGGATTTTCCATTGTTCAATAAAACCAGAGAAAATAATTGATGGAAATAGATCCCAAAAAATTGAACCTTGAAGGATGCCTTGTGCAATTGTTCTCCAGTTGAGGAGAGAATTTGCTGTATTTGAAGAGAGAATTAATCTTTCTCTTCAGTTACATCTGTACAAAGTTAAGAGTCTTGGAGGGGGAGGGGGGTGGAGCTGTAAAGCACTGCTCCTAATCCTATACTTATAATGTAACTAGGTAGATAAAAAAATCTACTCACCAAGTGGTGGCAGGAGAACATGAAAAGGTTTAACTTATACAAGCTTTCGGAGCCATTGGCTGCTTTTTCTGGCAGATGAGTTGAAGGGGAAGGAATAGGGGTGAAGGAAAAGAACTGGAGACACTTAGCAAAAGGGATACACTTCAGAAAAGTCATCCAGAACCCCGGGTCAGGGGAGACTTACTGTATGGGATGAGAAGGAAAGACAGACTGTTGGGAAAGATATAGAAAACTAAAAGGGAGTGGAGAAAGGAGTAGTTACCATGAAGAAATTCTAAGATAGAAGGAATTAATGTACCGGGTGATCAAAAGGTCAATATAAATTTGAAAACTGAATAAATCATGGAATAATGTAGATAGAGAGGTACAAATTGACACACATGCTTGGAATGACATGGGGTTTTATTAGAACAAAAAAAAAAAAAATAAAATAAAATAAAATACAAAAGTTAAAAAAATGTCCAACAGATGGTGCTTCATCTGATCAGAATAGCAATAAGTAGCATAACAAAGTAAGACAAAGCAAAGATGATGTTCTTTACAGAAAATGCTCAATATGTCCACCATCATTCCTCAACAATAGCTGTAGTCAAGGAATAATGTTGTGAACAGCATTGTAAAGCATGTCCGGAGTTATGGTGAGGTATTGGCATTGGATGTTGTCTTTCAGCATCCCTAGAGATGTCGGTCGATCACGATAATAATCGCACGGACTGAGGTCTGGGGACCTGGGAGGCCAAGCATGATGAAAGCGGTGGTTGAGCAAACGATCATCACCAAACGATGCACGCAAGAGATCATTCAGGCGTCTAGCAATACTTTGCTTCTTTTTTTTTTTATCTTTTCTGTTCTAATAAAACCCCATGTCATTCTAAGAATGTGTGTCAATTTTTACCTCTCTATCTACATTATTCCGTGGTTTATTAAGTTTTCAAATTTATACTGACGTTTTTATCACCCGGTAGATTAACGGAAGGTGAGTGATGAGAACCAAGGACATGCTGTAATGCTAGTTTCCACCTTGGGAGTTCTGAGAAACTGTTGTCTGGTGGAAGAATCCAGATGGCATGTGAGGTGAAACAGGCACTGACGTCAGACTGTCCTGTTGTAGAGCATGTTCTGCAACAGGATAGTGTGTGTTGCTGGTATACACCCTCTGTCTGTGCCCTTTCATCCTGACTGATATCTGGGTAGCTATGTAAAAGGCTGAAGAGATTGTTATTGTTCTTGAATATGTGCTAATCTTATCAACAAAATTATTTATGTGGTGTGCAGTATTGTTTTTATTGCTGAAAACCAAATAGATTATTTGAAAATCATATTTTACAATAATATTATGATTTCTATAGCAGCATCTTTAACAGAAAATTTAACAGACCTGTCAGAAGATGTCTACCTCTGTAGCTGAGCGGTCAGTGCTGCTGACTCTGTGATGAGGACCTGGGTTCAGTTCCATGTGCTGCTAGGAAGTTTTCATTGTTGGGAGGGCTGGAATATAGTGCACTCTGCTTTGTGATGTGGATTGAAGAGCTAATGACCAAGTTGTAGTGGCTCCAAGCTATGAAAACTGACAGCCTAGAGAGCAGTGTGCTGACCCCCACACCCCTCCATACCACATATAATGATGCCCTTGGCAGAGGATGACATGGCAGTCAGTTGGTACCAATTGGTCAGACAGGACTCACAGACATAACTGATGTTTTACGGTAGAAGAGAGGTTGGGCAATAGCTTCCCTTAGCTTTTCTTGACCATTTATTAAAATGGTTCAGATGGCTCTAAGCACTATGGGACTTAACGTCTGAGGTCATCAGGCCCCTAGACTTAGAACTACTTAAACCTAACTAACCTAAGGACATCACACACATCCATGCCTGAGTCAGTATTTGAACCTGCAACTGTAGCAGCAGCGTGGTTTTGGACTGAAGTGCCTAGAACTGCTTGGCCACAGCAGCCGGCATTTCTTAATTTGTGATTTTTTGTTTATTGTTATACTTCTGGAAACAACCTTGTACAAAAGACTACTTAATTATTGTAGACAGTGAACTACTTATTATTTTATGGACTAATTTGATTGCTGTGGTGGATATCACAGACCAGCTAGATTTTTAATAATAATGCTTTCCAAGTTCATTGTTGAACTTTTACTACATTTGTGTAAAAGAATCATGAAAGCACTCTAAAATCATTACAGGATTCATAATCATATCACCTACATGTGATTTTAGAAATATCATCACTAGAGACTTTAACATTAATCTCAGATTTAACAATGAGGCACATTGCCTTTATTTTATTTTGGTAGCATAGAATTTAGTAATTGTTTTCTGCTTTTACAACATTTTTAAGTATAATTTTATGACATTAACACATTCAATAAAACAATATCTCTTATGTGACTTTGTTTTATAGTTTCTTTTGTTCCTTTACTGTGAAAATTGCTTTCATTCTCCATGCAATGCAACTAGCACTCATTATCTTTATATTTAAGTTCTCTTCTGTAAAGTTATTTTTTCTGTTTTTAAAGGGACTGTGGGAAGCTGTGGCGAGCATAGAAGTTCCACCCCCTCCCTTGTAGACAAAAAATAAAATATGAGCTGAGTTCTTTGCTTGTTTTAGATTTCCAATATCAAAATTAGCAAAGTTTGAATTAACATGTACTTTTTACAGTAAAGCTGCATGCCCTCTGGAAAAATTACGGCCGTAGTTTCCCCTTGCTTTCAGCCGTTCGCAGTACCAGCACAGCAAGGCCATTTTGGTTATTGTTACAAGGCCAGATCAGTCAATCATCCAGACTGTTGCCCTTGCAACTACTGAAAAGGCTGCTGCCCCTCTTCAGGAACCACACGTTTGTCTGGCCTCTCAACAGATACCCCTCCATTGTGGTTGCACCTACGGTACAGCCATCTGTATCGCTGAGGCATACAAGCCTCCCCACCAACGGCAAGGTCCATGGTTCATGGGGGGAGAACATGTACTTATAATGTTAATAGTGACACTGGAGCTGCTGCTCTTACAAAGTGTTTGTTTGACCACAGAGTTGTCGTATACTGTCACAGGTACATGATATACCTGAAATCTTTTGACTTTCACAAGTTGAGGTCTTAAGGACCAAGGAACATTGAAAGAGAGCATAGTTGTGAGTGAGCAAGTTGGACCTTACTATTTCTATTCCTTTGTCACTTTGATCATCTATGGCAGAATTTTCTCCACTGATTTCACACTAATCATTCCAAAACCAGGAAATATAAAATACATTGTTTTAATATTTTCCCTTTCCAGCGTTGTCTATTATAACAATCTATTGCTAGCCGGAGGTGGTTTTCGTAGCGCGAAGCTGACTTGCTAATAATTAGCAGTAGAGTACTCATAGTCAGACTTGCATGGAATATTAAATAACACTGAACAACAAAGATATTTAGCCATACTAAAATTCTGAGTATTTTCATCCTATTTCTTTCTGTCGTGCTCATTGTATTTTGCTTCATTTGATAATCAGATATATGTTAGTCCAGGGTGCAGTTATCAAACCAAAAAAATCATCAGCTGCCTTACAAAGCATTTTATATCCCCTCCTTCCCATCCTCTGCCTTCTTGTAATATCTTAAATAACATTGTGATATTTTTTGAAAATCATTTTTACTGCTTAATAACAAACTAAATTTAAACCTGTTCTGCGATATTTTCAAAACAAACGTTCATAATTGTAATGTTTGCTCTGATCGCATTAATACTTGGAGGTAATTGCTAAACAAGATTGGATATATTGAGTACAAAATATATCTTACATAAAAATGGTAAAAATAAATCTTTTAGAAAGAGTAAATTTATAATATAGTGTGTAAATTATGATGAAATGTTCGTTTTTGTAGGGCCCAGTTGGCATTCTGTATAGTGTATAATATTTGGCTCCATAAGTAAATTTGAATTCCATCTATACATTTTGTATCTTCTACATCTAACATGCACTGTTCCAAAAATTTGGTATGTACAATTCATGCAGAGTAAAATTTTTCTGAGATTGTGTATTTTCTATACTGATATTTTATTTAGTTAAAAACGTCACCATGAAAAGTTGCTCTGACCCCATGAATTGTATAAACTAATATGTTTAAAGAAGTCTAGATTTTTTTTTTTATTCCCGCCTTATTGTGCAAGCACAGAAGTGGTGTACACATATAGTGATGTAAATACTTTTGGGGGTGGGAAGAGGGAGGGAGGATGCTCATTACTGCATAACCATGTCCATAGTAGACTGGTATGAGAAAAGGAAGCCAATTGGTGGTTCTTATAGATTTCTCTCATGTGTGTGACAAAGATTTATATTAATGTTAATGATACTTTTCAAAAAGAGGATTAGTTTTGTATAAAATAAAAATATTTTCAATGCTGCCATTGTTTTATGTACAAATGTTATTACTTCATTCTTAAATCTTCAACTTCCAAATGTAAAATGCCAAATGTATGTTCATCATATATTATCATAGTTTGGTACTGCTGAATATTTTTGCCAACTGGTATATTTTTCTTGTTTACGAATAGCATGGAGGGACATGTTGAGCTGGGCATGCATGCTCACACACACACACACACACACACACACACACACACACACACAGTTTGTAGATGGACACACTTGTACACAACAACAAAATGTATGCCCAACAGGTTGTATAGCAGCGGATACCTGTTATAGTACCAGTGCTAATTGTATTGTTGAAATCTGGGAAAAAATATTGTTGTGATTTAATTTATTGATTTAATTAACTACTACTAAATGAGGTATATGGTCCTTGCCACTTGTCTCTAGGTTTATAGGATATGCCAAATTCTCTTAGCGTTTTACTGTTTAGGACTGAGCCATTAATTACTGAATTGTTACTTTTTCATTTTATTGTGAAAATAATAGTGTATTTTTATTATCTCTTAAAGAACTGTGATGTTTTTATTCTCAGAACTGCAAGAGATATTTTGTGAGTACACTGCTTTTGGTATGAATTCACAACTAAAGCTGTGAATGGAGGTTGAGTATTTCATATTTTTATAAAGTGCCAAATCATGTTATTGTTAGCAGTTCTGTGCAATGTACATGAAGAAATTTTACAATGTATATAAAATTACTGAAGAGGGTTATTTTAAAATGCAAATTCCAATTAATTAATGCTTATCCATCTTGATGTACAAAACTTTCCTCTGAGCTATGCCCCTGAAGTTGTGTGAAATAAAATTTTTAACTTATACTGTTTCTTTCATTTATTTAATATCATTACACTAACAAACATAACTAACTCATTCAGGCATCAGTGTACTTTTGGTATATTATTCACTTACCAAATAATAGGGGTGATGCATTACCATGTAAATAGTTTAGCTATAATATCATTCTGTTCTTGTCATATAATTGTCACATTGTAGTTGCTAATCACGTTTAGAGCTTGTAAAGTAAATACAATCTCTGTCATAGAGTTCTGCTGAAAATTTGTCAGGGTGTATACGATCTGGGACAACCGGGAGATCCGGGAAAAACCCGGGATTTTTTTCATCCAGAAGAAACCGGGAAAAACCCAGGAATTTTTTAGAATTCTGGGAAGTTTTCATTGTTTTTGTTTTCAGTTAAATTTTTGTGATTTTGACTGGCAAGAACAGAGTCTCTGTATACTGCTATTTCAGAATAATACTGCAACAATAAAACATGAACGAGAGAAAAAACGAAAATAAAACTTAAACTGCAAAGGAAATGCACCATATACAGCAACAAAACACAGTGTTCATACAAGCGTCTGCCAACAGCAAAATGTGCCGAAGGCTTTAGGAAGACTATGCAATGTTCCGTGACAACAAATTGCCTCCAATGAATGTGACGTCACAACTGTGGTACATTAGATTCGTTTTAGCAGTTACGATCGGGTTCATGCCCATGCGCAGTTGAGTAGTACCTTCGCCCGCTTCTGGCTACAGACATGTGGCTGTTGGCTGTGTAAGCAGTCACAGCAAGCAGCTAGATGCTACCGGGGAATATTTTACTGGAGCGCCCAAGCTGCCAGATTCTTACATGCGCAGCAGGTCTAGTTCTGCGGGGGGGGGAGGGGGGGGGGGCAAAATTCATACTATTGAGGGAAAAAACCGTGTTTCACAAAGCGACTAGCATCCAGCGCACATTAGTCTATCGATTATTCATATGACTTTGAAACGCATCCATGTCGGTTTTTGAACACATTCTAAGTTGATTTCTGAATGAATCGTAAGTTGATTTGTGAATGCGTGCATAGTGTACATGATGTCTCTGTCAGGGGAATCCTCGTCGCATGTAGAAACAAACTTTCCTACATACAAAAGGTGCTATACGAGCTGAGCGGAGTAACGCCAAACGGATGAATGACAACCACTGTCTGATTGTGTGGTTGATTGGGTTTGCGAATGATGAGCATTGTTATAATTACTAGCTAAATCCATAGATTCAGACTACAGGAGTGGATATAAACGAATAACAGGTAAGAAAGATTACGTATTACCTTCTCAATGTATCTAAGAAAATGAAATTTTGACAGAAAATTTTTGGCTAGATCGCTATACTAGTAAGAGCCAGTTGTATAGTCCCCAGCTAACAGCCGCTTTTAATTCTATTCTGGAAGAAGTGCAGAAAATGCATTGTACGAACTTGTAGCAACGTCTAACCGGAGAATAATTGCGGGATAACTAAACCGGTGATTCTGGTAGAGTTAGTGGAGTTAACCTGCGAATAAGATTTGACATTGGCAGGAATAGTTACAGAATTAGTGATAACAAGACTGTTTGTTAGAACGAGGAAGGAGAAGAAACGGGGACATCACATAAATTATGGAACAACATGACGATTCGAAGTTTGTATAAAAATTTCGTACTACTACTTTTCGATCTCATACTTGAGGAACTGGAGCGTATGAACGAAGTGTGAAACTATTTGCTAACCTAAGGCTTTTTTCTTGTAGCAGGCCTAATAGGCATTTGATATTGGTACTTTGTGTCGTTACAAAAAAAAGACCGTTTGTGCCAAAACAGTCTCATTTATTTGGTGTGTATTGCAATTGTTGCAGTATGAGAAAGGCCTATTTTGTTTTATATAGCAGAGAGTGACAAAATAGACGTAATCAGATCGGGAAACCACACCAGCCTTGGGTCCTGTTTGCATTAACAGCTTTTTCAGTATTAGACAACGACATTTCGACTTTTCACGTAGCAAAACATTTGACGAACTTTGATGAGGTAATAGATTCTTTCGCAGAAGTGAAAGCACGACATGTAAAGCTGTTGTCAGCCGATAGGGAATAAAGAGTGCAAATTTTCTGAGTTCTTAAAAAAAAAAATTCAACAGAGTGAAGCACAGTGACGTGCGATAGAAGAATGCTGTGTGAGGAGGCGAGGCACTGCCCTTTGGCGCACTTACGACCAAATAACATGTCTTACATTTCCTCGAACATACGTTTTATGCATCAGGCTCTTCAGAAAGGTGTGCGCTGCAAAATGAACATATGTTTGAAATGTCAATTTTTTTAAATTTTTGATGTCCTATCTCAAACGCTCGAGGGAGTGGTGGGGTATTGTACCAGTTCAGAAATATCATAGATCCGGGGCTGATGCACAGAGGAATCTGAGTTACAGTGGGGTAGTGGGTACTCTCCATGTGACCAGTGTTTACATTTAGTGATTTTGCTGTTTCCTCTTCATTTACTGCTCTCACGTCAAATGAAAACAAAACAGATTTCCTGATTGCCACCTTTCTGACAGTCAAGCATTAATTGCCTTGCAGAACAATGAAGTTACTTTTGTAGGTTTGCTAAACAAATTTTCTTTTTAATTCCATACACTGTTCGCTGCATTTCAAGTGCAAGTTTTCAGCTTCTAGCACGTATGTCATTATGCCATAATAAAGAATCAAGCATGAGATAACGCAGTACTGGTACTCCAAGAAAATTTACATTGCGAAAACCACATTGAAAAGCTTAATATCAGGTCGTGGCCTACTTAACTGGGAATATGGACATACAAATGTGCACTTTAAATGTACACATTTTAGTATGGGTCTCGAAATTCTGATGCTCTTGGAGTATCCTCTGATGTCTTGTTTCTTCTATGACATAATGGACGATCTTTTAATGTTTTACACGTACAAACATACGGGCTCCCTGCGACATCGTAGCTGCGCAAGCGAGGTGACGCCTGTCATCTGGCGCTCTCTGGCAACTGCGGAACTGAACCTATTTCTAGCAGGTCACGGGAAAATATTCCGAATGGTGGTTTGAAAAGTGTTACCATCAAAGTACCATTCTGGCAGTTACAACGGAGCTATGTGCGATAATGTACGATGAATTTCTTAAATCACAGAGCGTTTGACTCTCATTTAAAAATCAACTCATTGATGACGAGCCATTTATATGAATTTAAAGCCTAGAAGATCAGACATTTAAGTCGTTATTAAAAAATTTTATGTTCACATTTGTGTGATATATCTTAAATTGTAATACGTGCATAAAAGACCAACGTTGTATGTGAAAGCTTAGCTTCTCTTGCAGCGTATTAATCTTACAGACCGATATTATATGCGAAAGCTTTGCATTTCGTGTAGCAACACTATGTATATTAATTTAAACCATTAATTTTTTCTGTTTGTGCATTCGCGCTACTTAACAGTGTGTCCTAAGCTCTGAATACCCGCTGTCATCAGCTGGCGAGATCACGTGACATGAGCTATGACTGGCTTACAAAAGCGCATCGCAATCTCGATTTCAATGCTTCGGAAATTAACACACGGTGTTTGGTGGAATTCGAATTTATACTTTCGTAATACAAAAATATGCAGCATATATGTTGCTGCACATCAAAGATCTTTCCAAAACACGTTTTTTCCCCTGTGTTTGGTTTTATAAAGTGCCGGGAAATTCTACTCCCGTGTGTTGTTGTTGTAGTCTTCAGTCCTGAGACTGGTTTGGTGCAGCTCTCCATGCTACTCTATCCTGTGCAAGCTTCTTCATCTCCCAGTACCTACTGCAACCTACATCCTTCTCAATCTGCTTAGTGTATTCATCTCTTCGTCTCCCTCTACGATTTTTACCCTCCACACTGCCCTCCAATACTAAATTGGTGATCCCTTGATGCCTCAGAACATGTCCTACCAACCAATCCCTTCTTCTGGTCAAGTTGTGACACAAATTTCTCTTCTCCCCAATCCTATTCAATACTTCCTCATTAGTTATGTGATCTACCCATCTAATCTTCAGCATTCTTCTGTAGCACCACATTTCGAAAGCTTCTATTCTCTTCTTGTCCAAACTATTTATTGTCCATGTTTCACTTCCATACATGGATACACTACATACAAATACTTTCAGAAATGACTTCCTGACACTTAAATCTATACTCGATGTTAACAAATTTCTCTTCTTCAGAAACACTTTCCTTGCCATTGCCAGTCTACATTTTATATCCTCTCTACTTCAACCATCATCAGTTATTTTGCTCCCCAAATAGCAAAACTCCTTTACTACTTTAAGTGTCTCATTTCCTAATCTAATTCTCTCAGCATCATCCAACTTAATTCGACTACATTCCATTATCCTCGTTTTGCTTTTGTTGATGTTCATCTTATATCCTCCTTTCAAGACACTATCCATTCCATTCAACTGCTCTTCCAAGTCCTTTGCTGTCTCTGACAGAATTACAATGTCATTGGCGAACCTCAAAGTTTTTATTTCTTCTCCATGGATTTTAATACCTACTCCGAATTTTTCTTTTGTTGCCTTCACTGCTTGCTCAATATAGAGATGGAATAACATCAGGGATAGGCTACAGTCCTGTCTCACTCCCTTCCCAACCACTGCTTCCCTTTCATGTCTCTCAACTCATAACTGCCATCTGGTTTCTGTACAAATTGTAAACAGCCTTTCGCTCCCTGTATTTTACCCCTGCCACCTTCAGGATTTGAAAGAGAGTATTCCAGTCAACATTGTCAAAAGCTTTCTTTAAGTCTACAAATGCTGGAAACATAGGTTTGCCCTTCCTTAATCTAGTTTCTAAGATGAGTCATAGGGTCAGTATTGCCTCACGTGTTCCAACATTTCTACGGAATCCAAACTGATCTTCGCTGAGGTCGGCTTCTACCAGTTTTTCCATTCGTCTGTAAAGAATTCACATTAGTATTTTGCAGCTGTGACTTATTAAACTGATAGTTCAGTAATTTTCACATCTGTCAACACCTGCTTTCTTTGGTATTGGAATTATTACATTCTTCTTGAAGTCTGAGGGTATTTTGCCTGTTTCATACATCTTGCTTACCAGATGGTAGAGTTTTGTCAGAACTGGCTCTCCCAAGGTCATCAGTAGTTCCAATGGAATGTTGTCTACTCTGGGGGGCCTTGTTTCAACTCAGGTCTTTCAGTGCTCTCTCAAACTCTTCAGGCAGTATCGTATCTCCCATTTCATCTTCATCCTCTTCCATTTCCATAATATTGTCGCCCTTGTATAGACCCTCTATATACTCCTTCCACCTTTCTGCTTTCCCTTCATTGCTTAGAACTGGGTTTCCATCAGAGCTCTTGATGTTCATGCAAGTGGTTCTCTTATCTCCAAAGGTCTCTTTAATTTTCCTGTAGGCAGTAACTATCTTACCTCTAGTGAGATAAGCCTCTACATCCTTACATTTGTCCTCTAGCCATCCCTGCTTAGCCATTTTGCACTTTCTGTCGATCTCATTTTTTAGGTGTTTGTATTCCTTTTTGCTTGCTTCATTTACTGCATTTTTATATTTTCTCCTTTCATCAATTAAATTCAATATATCTTCTGTTACCCAAGGACTTCTACTAGCCCTCATCTTTTTACCTACTTAATCCTCTGCTGCCTTCACTACTTCATCCCTCAAAGCTACCCATTCTTCATCTACTGTATTTCTTTCCCCCATTGCTGTCAATTGTTCCCTTATGCTCTCTATGAAACTCTGTACAACCTCTGGTTCTTTCAGTTTATCCAGGTCCCATCTCCTTAAATTCCCACCTTTTTGCAGTTTCTTCAGTTTTAATCTACAGGTCATAACCAATATGTTGTGGTCAGAGTCCACATCTGCCCCTGGAAATGTCTTACAATTTAAAACCTGGTTCCTAAATCTCTGTCTTACCATTAGATAATCATAATCATAGATAAGCTTACTAAACGAAGAAAATATCTTAAAGCATAATTGTGATTTCCACTCTCATGATACTAGGCAGAAGGATTACCTGCATGTCAATAATACAATAAGTACAAACATATGTAGGGCAGGAGTGTATGTCATATAACCCCATGCCAGCCAATCTGGAACAGATACAAGATTTACATAAGTTTAAAGTGAAACTGAACGAGTAATTTCTTGACCACTGCTTCTATTCTGTTTTCAAAGCACCAAGAAAATATGGTGTAATTAATCACGTAGTATCAACCATACTATTATTTCAATCATCTTATTGTTTTAAAATTATTTTACTAGTATTCACAATATTCTGAATGTTGTTTTCTAAATCACAGTATGTCTACACTTGTATGTACTACATGTAGCCTGGCTTATCTTATGTTGTTTGAACAAACTATGTATTAAATCACAATTTACAGGACAAATAAAGAAAGACAAATACAAGTAATCATTGAATCTGGTCACATGTCATTATTTTCTCCATTGTTCCTTTCTGGGAACTCAATGCCATTCACAACAATATTTCATTTGTTACTTGTTCCCAATCATTTTTATTTCATTTTTGAAATTTATTTTATTTTTTTTTTTTTATAAATAGTGCGCGTGTTTCACTTTTTTATGATGGACTGGAAAATATCACAATAGTGATGGTGTTGGAATGCACCTATTGACTACAGCTCGTCCACTGAACTGAGTAGAGTTCTCTCTCTCTCTCTCTCTCTCTCTCTCTCTCTCTCTTCCTGTCACAAGGTACTTCAGTCCCAGTATCAAGGTTCCTGCTTTTATTTAATTTTACTTTTGTTTGTTTTAAGGAGAAACAAGAGTCAAAGTGCTGCAGAAATATGTTTAACAATGAGTAAATCTGTAGGCCTATATTCGAGCTGTCGGGTTTATAAATCTCTCCCTGTAAACTCTTCCTTAGTCTATTTAAAAAAGAAAAAAGTAAACCTTTAAAATTTTCTGACGACATTGTAACTTTGCCAAAGACAGAAAAGTACCCAAAAGATAAATTGAACATTGCAGATAGTCTCTTCAAAAGAGATTCAAGACAAATACGAACAAAATTAATAGAAGGGAAATACTAAGCAGTTTAATTATTCAGCTGGTGCAGAGGGAATTAGGTTAGGAAAAGGAGACACTATATGAAGATGAGTTTTGCTAGGTGAATAGCAAAAAAACTGATGATAGCCAAAGCAAAGAGCATATAAAATGGAGGCTGCCAAAATAATCTTTTGAAAGTATTTGTCTTGAGTGGAGCCTCTTATGGAAGTGGAAAATAGATGATAAGCAAAAATATGATAGAATAGAAGCTTCCAAAAAATAGCATTACAGATGAGTACTGAAGATTACATAGCTGGACTGTATAACTGATGAAGATATACTGCACTGAATAGCAGAGAACCAAGCTTGTGGCACAAACTGACTAAGAGAAGAGACAGGGTGATGGGACACATCCAGAGTCATCAAGGAGTAGTAAATTTGGTAATGGAGAGGAGAAAGGGAGAAAGAGAGCGAGAGAAAGAGAGAGAGGGAGAAGAGACATATACGGAGACGAAAAGACTAGCAAAGGACAGACTACTGCAAAGAGCTGCATGAAACCAGCCTTTGAACAGAATGATGATGTAAATCAGAAAAAATATAGAGGGCAGCAAGATATGATGATTAAAATATCATATTGTAAAAGTTCTCTTAATTCACTGGGTTGATATGTATTTTTACATAAGAGGCTACCGACCTTTCACTAAGTAGTAAGGTTGTGGAGCTACTCATTCCAGGTTGTATGTTGAATACACATGTGAAAGACAACCCTTTTAAGGTACTGAATTCTCAAATGTTATCTTTCCTCTTTAATTGTAGTCCCTGTGATTACATAATTGAAGTCAAACAAGGACTTGCTAGCAGATTTGTTAGAAGTCTCTGAGGCCTTTCTTGAGATCTGTTATGGCATTCCTATTTCAGATAAGCAGCTACATGCATTTTATGAGGTGTAATCTGCCTCCAAACAAGAAAAGAATCAACAAAAAATGGTTCAAATGGCTCTGAGCACTATGGGACTTAACTGCTGAGGTCATCAGTCCCCTAGAACTTAGAACTAATTAAACCTAACTAACCTAAGGACATCACACACATCCATGCCCGAGGCAGGATTCGAACCTGCGACTGTAGCAGTCGCGCGTTTCCAGACTGTAGTGCCTAGAACCGCTCGGCCACTTCGGCCGGCTAAAGAATCAACAACTACATTAGTTTTAGAATGAGATTTCATTGTGTTTCATGCAGAAAATGTTATGGGTGTTTCAAACGAACTACCACATTTAAAGTAAACATTAACTGGCAGGTGTACATAGTGTACAGATATCTGTATGTTATAAAGTAAATATATTGCTTCCATAATAACTGATCAATAAAATGTCTTATCTCCAGACAGAAATATGGTTACCAAACTCCATATGCAACCTTCTCTTGAACTGACACAAATTAAGTCGGGTAATGCTGAGGGAATTAGATTAGGAAATGAGACACTTAAAGTAGTAAAGGAGTTTTGCTATTTGGGGAGCAAAATAACTGATGATGGTTGAAGTAGAGAGGATATAAAATGTAGACTGGCAATGGCAAGGAAAGCGTTTTTGAAGAAGAGAAATTTGTTAACATCGAGTATAGATTTAAGTGTCAGGAAGTCATTTCTGAAAGTATTGGTATGGGGTATAGCCATGTATGGAAGTGAAACATGGACAATAAATAGTTTGGACAAGAAGAGAATAGAAGCTTTTGAAATGTGGTGCTACAGAAGAATGCTGAAGATTAGATGGGTAGATCACATAACTAATGAGGAGGTATTGAATAGAATTGGGGAGAAGAGAAGATTGTGGCACAACTTGACTAGAAGAAGGGATTGGTTGGTAGGACATGTTCTGAGGCATCAAGGGATCACCAATTTAGTATTGGAGGGCAGTGTGGAGGGTAAAAATCGTAGAGGGAGACGAAGAGATGAATACACTAAGCAGATTCAGAAGGGTGTAGGTTGCGGTAGGTACTGGGAGATGAAGAGGCTTGTACAGGATAGAGTAGCATGGAGAGCTGCATCAAACCAGTCTCAGGACTGATGACCACAACAACAACAACAGTATGCGTACCTTTAAGGTATATAAATGAGGAAGGGAAATTTTATTGAGACTTTTTAAATATTGGTCTATAAAAGTCCATATTTAACATGTGTTATTATTCTAACAATATTTTTTTTAGCCTAAATGCTTTTCTGCTAAATATGAAGTCCTCCAGAAATAAAGTTCCATAAATCAGTAGTGAATGGATACTGCCATGTGGCACATTGTTACCACTGGTGTGTACTTGTATTTTGCGAGAGAATTCTTGCAGCATATGTATGTGCATTTAACTTTTTATTTATATTACTCAGGTGTATCTCTAATTTCAGATTATTCTGGATATTTATACTTAAAAATTTTGTCACATTCAACGATGTAACAATTTTTCAGTCAATATTAAAAACCAGTGTTGCCAGGTGGAGTGTCTGTGAAGCATGGACATTGACTGTTACTATTTTCTCATAATTTATTATTAGCTTGTTTGTTCTGAACCATTGTCGTAAATTTTGTATTACATCAACAGCTGTTTTTGTAGGTTGTCTTTACCATATGACTTAATTAGGATATTTGTGTCATCTGCAAAAGTACCATTGTCCTTCAGCTGATTTTTCTGATAGTCCAGTAACATAAAGAATGAAAAGAGTGGATCCAAGGACCAACCGTTGTGGGACTCCATATCAGACTTTTTTGTACATTACTATAAAAATTAGAAAGTTTGTGCATTTCTGTATCTTTGTATTTTATTTAAATGATCTGTTCACGATCACGTAGGTAAGAGTGGGCCTACCTGTTTGGTAGGCCCCATATTCCATAATTACTTAGCTTCTGCAACAAGATGTCATGATCAGTTACATAGAAAGCTTTACTAAAGTCAAAGAATATGCCAGAAACGTGTTTTTTATTCGTGGAGGTATGTTCCGTCTATGTGACTAATTGAAGGCAGTTTGTTTATTGCCACATGCATTTTGCTTCTTTTGTTTGTGAAACATCTTCAGTGGCCTGTAATACATGTTTCTTTTTATACATATAATAAACGTATTACATGGTAGCTACAATCTGTTGCTATTTATATTTTATCATGTTTTGCTCTTGTTGTTTCTAGGTAGGCAACATATTGTAACTACCACATAATACGTTTATTATGTTTATAAAAAGAAACATGTATTACAGGCCACTGAAGAGACATCACAAATACAAGAAATGAAACATGTATGGCAATAAACAAACTGCCTTCAATTAATTGTATAGACGGAACATACCTCCACAAATTTTAAAGCAACTAAGGAAGGACA
This sequence comes from Schistocerca cancellata, assembly GCF_023864275.1. Classification (NCBI taxonomy): domain Eukaryota; kingdom Metazoa; phylum Arthropoda; class Insecta; order Orthoptera; family Acrididae; genus Schistocerca; species Schistocerca cancellata. The sequence continues at coordinate 306,051,438 of NC_064626.1, forward strand.
GAAAACAGAAAAAATGATGCTTTTGCTTATTATGTAACACATTTAGAATTTCACTGAGGCAGGAAAAATAGCTAATTGTGTTCTGCCAGTTCTGAAACCATGTTGTGAATCACCTGTTATCATTTCTTTGTTTAGGAAGGTCTTTAATCTCCTAAGGAACAGTCTTTCAAGAATTTTGCCAAAGCCTGACAGTACTGATACAGGCCTAAGTTTGCAGTGTCATATTGTTTCCTTTCTTGTACAGTGGTGTTACTTTTGCCATTTTCAAAATTATTGGGAATATACTGCTCATGAGTTGAAAATATCTGTTAATGGATCCATGACAAATAATGCACTTGCCTTGATGAAAATATCTTATATTTCACCAGCACCTGCTGAGTATTTGTTGGGTAATCTTTTTGTAATCATAAATAATTTCGCAGATATTGTAGGAGACATGAACAGAATTCTTGTATAAATATTTGAATCTGAATATAGTCTATTTCTGTCAGATTCTGAGTTGTAAAGTTTGTTTACCAGATGTTGTGCTACATTTGAAAAGTAACTGTTATATTAATTAGTCACTACAGTGGGGTCAGTTATTTTATTGTTATTTTCATGAAGTCCTGTGTAGCTGTACCTGTTTCTTTTTGATGATATTCCAGATTGCTTTAATCTTGTACCTGGATTTTTCTATTTGTTTGTCATTTTCCATCTTTCTTGTTTTTGATGTAACTTATGTAAGTGTTTGTTTATATTGTTCAAAGTAATTAATAGAAACTGGAATTTTTGGGTGTTGAAATTCTCTAACAGCTCTTTCATATTATTATAAAATTCTTTTTTATCACCATCTTATTACCTATGTACACAAATGATTACTGTATTTTGATATGGTCTTCCTACTGTTGACAGTTCTATGTGTCTTTCTCCTGATAATCAATCAAGTGTGGCTGTATTACTGAACTATACATTTTCTCAGACATATATGCAGCTGCCACCATGCCTGAATATTTTTTCTACAAAATATGCCTGCTAATTTGAACTAATCTAGGTGTAAATAAAATCTCAGTTTTCAAGCCTCATCAATTCGAATAAAATTCTCAAATTTTCAATGGCCATCTCTGCCACCGTCATCAGGAGTAAAACCACTGACTGCTGGGGCTGTCATATGTGTCAGTTCTAACATATCTCTATTGAACCAGTACTGAGTAAAATGTGAAACAGAAATATCACTCAAATTGTTTGACAGGATTTCTGTTTCATTCAGATTGTTAGAAAAAGACTGAACATTGTGGTGGAGCAATTTAATGTTTGAAGAAGGGATTACATTGTATCTTGCATGACTGCTCACCTCTTTTTTAGATGTGGTGTTGTTAGCTGTAAAAAAATCCTTGTTTTGAGAGGTGAGTGATGTCTTCTTGCTACCTGGTTCCCTGGAACCTGGGTCCTGCCATTCTTGTGGTGTGGTGTTTCCAATGATAATCCAATTGCTGAGAAGCATTTGTTTAATTTTTGGCACTTGTATCTCACTGGCTTTCAAACTGGGTTTATTGTGCTGAAACACTGATGTCTTCAGATAGACTTGGTGGTTCAAAGATAATTGCACCTGTTTTGAACAACTCCTAATTTTAATTATTGAAGAAAGCATATCACATATTTGCTCCTTCCTCTGTCTGTCCAAGTGAAAACTATGACATGTCAATTTATAATGTGACAGTCTTTCCATTTCAAAGTTTATGGATATTCTTCTTTGGTTTCACAACTTAAAACAGGTCCTTGTTTGCACTAAATGATGATTTAACTATGCCGATTTTCTTGTTTTTATATTCTTTGTCAAAAGTTTTAGGAATTGGATGTAAAATAACATTTGTCTTATTACAAATTTGGAGAACACTTGGTAAGACATTATCAGTTTTTCAAGAATGTTGTATTAGTCTTCAGTGTTGTATTGGTTGACCCAGCCATTAATACAACAATAACATTTACAGTTAAGTGTTCTGCTAATTTAACAGTTCCACTAAAAACTACACAGAAAGGAGATTTTGGCTTGCAAACCGTAGAATGTTATACTTTGATTCAAGTTTTTTCCCACAGTGTGTCTAGAGTACCTGCCTCGACTGCCATTTACTGTCAAAACTTTTGGTTAATGCACTGTTTTCCTTGACTCGTAATTTTGTTTCATATGTTTAAGTCCTTTATCTTCCAGAACACTACTGATTCCATTAACCGCAATTTAGTTTTCACTGGTTGGCATATAAATTCTGTCTTTAGTTGCACTTAGATGTTGCCTGCCTTTTTGCTAGCTGGCATCAGAACAGTTCCTTTACTTGGAATTACAGTACTTGTTCTGATGCATTTTTCTGGCTGCCATTAGCACTGGACACACATCATAACATGAATTTGCCTTCAGTTATGATTTTAAATTACCTGTGTCCAATGCACTTTTTACTGTGTAGCACTTTCCACTGGTCATACATTTAGTTAGTGTTTTCGCTAACTCACTGATTTTCACTAGCAGAGCATATCTATCCTCTTGTAACACTTTAAATATTTCATCTTTCAATGCTGAGTCCATTACAAGTTTTTGATTGCTACATGGCACCAGAAAACAATTCTTCGTTTTTGATTGCATAGATGTACCTTTAGAATTATTTACTGTAATAGCACATGAGCAGCATGGATTGTCTTTGTTGCCACCTTTTTTTTATTACAAAAACAAACTTGATATTCCTGTAACCCCATCTGAATTAGTCAAATGGGAATGTTACTGCAATATACAAATTCTTCATCTTGGCTGAAGTATTGCAGAAAACCTCCTTCTCTCGTATGGTATACTGAAATTTTTGCTTCTGTTTTAAGATTGTTGTTTTGCCTTTTTTTGTTTATTACAAACATTTCACTTAATTAACTGGAATTTATATCAGTTTTTGTAAGCTGCAAATTCATTATGATTGTACTCTACACTACCAGTAGACATCAGTTACAGAAACACAACCCATCAGGAGTTTACAAATATTCATCAGATCACCAAGCAAACCACTTTTAATTTCAGATGCAGTTCACTCCTTCCATTCTTTTCAAATGTTTTGGAGAAAATAGCCTATGACGGAATGATCGAATACCAGCTTACTAATCTGAGAAGAAACAGTTAAGTGCCTCTTTGTTTGACTTTTGCAGTGACTACTTCATAATAACTGAGGTTGTCGGGAGATGCAGTTGGGAATAGTTTTTGTATTATTCCAAATACTGGGAACCCTGCAGTTGAAAGAAAGTATTATAGCTTTACAGTACCTTGAACATTATGAACTGTACAATGAGCTTGGAACTGTGTCAGGTATTCATGTTGTTAAATTGCCAGAACATAGATATGCTGGGCTATGGCACTTGCTGGGCATGTCAGTCCATCAGTTGGGCGGGTGACACCGCTCATGCATCCAGAAGTTATTGTACTGTCATCAGCAAGGCAGCAATTTGTTCATTCTGAAACTGAAAAGCTTGTGTTAGATCCATTACATTGGCCATCTGCAGCTTAGGTGTGGGGGCAGGGGGCGGAGGGGCAGGGTAGCCATTGTTTACACAAATGCATAATAGCAAAAAGAACCAAAGCCTCTGAAAAGAGAAGTTTAATTAGTTCTGCAGCTCGCCTCCTGGAATACATGCAAGAACGTAACAATAAATTTGCAAGTAGAAACCCCTGCAACCTGAAACACAAGAGAAGCAAGCAAATTTCTTCACTGAAATGTTCGTATTCTCTTTAGCTGCTTCTATGTCATGTCAGTGTCTCTGTAGAGCTGTACCATGGGAAGCAAAGAGAGGGTGTTGGTTGGTGACTGGTATCCTCATTCTACAACACAGACTGCACGCAATTAGTAAATAAACAAAGAGCTACTCAACTTGAAGTTCCATATGCTGAGGAAACAAGCTCTCTTCTGTATAGTCCACATAGCTTCAATGCTGTTGAAGAAGTCCACTATGTTCACTATAAGCTTGCTATGTGCTGTCTGTCTCTCTACCAGATGCTAAGTCTGGGCTCCGTCTTGGTAACATGCTGGAAGTCCACGGTGTACAGGCTTGAACTAACTGGTGTAACAAGTTTGAACTAACTGGCTAAACTAGCCCTCTGGTCTGTAGTGGTGATCCTAAATACTGGCTGCTGAGAGGGCATTGGCGCCATGTTTCCAGTGAGTCTTGTTGTTGGCCTCTATCGATAGTCTCGTAAACTCTATGTGCCATGGTGTGCTGGTGCCAGTGTTTGCCAGCACACCGTGTGGGTCAATGGGTGATGTTAAGGAATCCTTACGTGCTGAAGGGGAAAACAAAGAAGTTTGTGCCATGGTATAATGGCCCTTACCAGGTGATAGAGATGATGTTTGCCAGCTAATGTTAAAGTGCAGCTCCCCATCCGCCCTTCGATAGTCCACTTACGCTGAATTCGGCCATTTAAGGGGGATATGGACAATTTGTGTCCTGTGACACCAGTTTCTGAAGAACAGGGAAGGGGAATGGGGGATAAAGAGCAGAAAACGGAAAATCCAAAGTGAAGGAAGCAGGATAATATGGTGAATCATAAGTATATGCTGAGACCTAGAGCAAGGGTGCAGAACTGATGTTAGAATTTTCTTTTCAATTAGCAGCTAAGATAATGGGAACCATAGCCATCAGTATGGTAGATTCCTTAATTTATATATCTGACCTACCTTCCTCGTTTTTGCCCCCTGGAACTTTTCTCATTTCTTAAAAATACCATTGATGAGGACCTGCTTACTTGTCTGGATAACAGTCATGTTACCATGGAACATCTCTTAGAGCATGTGAAAAGCTACAGAAGTAAGCATCAGCAGCAGTTGGTAGTCATTGTTCATCAACACCAGCTGCATGTGTATTTCTTGTGGTGGTCGGAGTAATGTATCTCTTTTTTAAGAGAAGAGCTGCCCAAATTCCACCCCTCCCAACCTTAAGCCTACAGGTTCAAACCGATCAGGATGGCACACCCCCTGACAAAGCAGAGTAATGAGTGAACAGTGAAGAAGGCAAAGATTAAGTGTGCTCAGAGGACCGTAAGGAACAATTGTGTATAAGAGGGAGAACTGTAGTGTAATTAATAGTGACAAGCCACAGTTTCAAAAGAAGTGAACTGTGTAAATATGGTACAAGTCCAATATCAGTAGAGAGTTCAAACCCAAGTAAACAGAGTCAGGTGTAAATAGATGTAGAGGCAGAATGTGGGGATACATTCTTTCCATAAAAGGGGAGAGTGTAGAACGTCAAAATATGAGAGTGATTAAGTCAGTCAAAGGTAGGAGTTTTGCAGTAAGAAAGTTAGTTAAAATGTGAAGACTATTGGGAGCCAGAAGGCGTATGTGTGTAACATTCGGTTGCACAGTTCAGTGCTACAACACTGTGGCATAATTGGGTTTGTGGAGCGCCAAGTTCAGCAACACAAAGGAGAATGCTACGTCAATGGCCACCTCAATGCACAGAAGAAGACATGACAAGAAGCAGCTCATGACATGCCAGGGTGTCGACATCAAGCGTGGTAATTGTGTCAGTTATGCCAGCCAAACAACATTAGAATATTCCACTGACCTACTGGAGAAGAAGAATAGCAGACATCAGAATCCTGGGACGGTGCCACCAAGAAATGCAATGACAAGGGCAGGAGACAGGGACCCTGGCCCACCGACGCCAGACAGCCACTGTTGGGGATGTCCGCTGAGACAGTGCAATGACCTGCTCTGCTGTCACACCCCCAGCGTTCAGCACAACAGAGGCCCATGGCACCTGGTTCCAGCTGCTGCAGTAAGTCAATGCAAGGCCAGAGTGCCACTGTTGAGGTAACAGATTTGAGTTATGCCAGTGCAGCTTCAGACACAGCAGTGAGCACACATTTGAATATCTGCTGATCACCTTCGTTGCCACCAAGAATATTATGAGTGGAAGCAAACATTGCCCAGAAGGCCCAACCAATATATTGCAGTTGATCAATAAATGCTATTATTCTGTAATAAGGAGCCATCTATGGACATACCCTCACCATCCTTTTCTACACGCCCAGCAGAGAACCCATGTTCAAATCTGGTGACGGGCAGAGGACTCCTGTGCCTCTTAACATGCCCTGTTTACTCTGGTATTAGATGTAGCCATTTATGCACCTAAGTATTGGGACTTTTGGTTGTTGTAAACTACAAGTTGTTTCCTGTCACTGACATCGGAGCTTATCAAATACTTACTTATATTTGTGTCCAATTGAATGTAGACACAGTGTTTGCACAGTTCTGAAGAAATTGATTGCCAGAAATGGGGTCTAGATTAGGAGCATATGTTGAATTGGAAATATGCTGGTCAGAAATTAGGGTGGTAGTGGGGTTTGTTGCCTTGACAAAAAATTGATTAAATTCATCTGCCATGATACTGACAGCGTTTGTGGTTTCTTTACAGTTTTCATCTGTATGCAACCATGCTTTTATAATCCTCCATTGAGTTTTCAATGAAATCTTCATTTGCTCTACATTTGGTTATTCTAATATGTGGTGTATAATGTGTTTAGAGATTGTTATAAGTGGCTTTGTACACATGACTGCTTTTTGCTTTTTAATGGCAAATAATTACCAAGATCCTGGGTTATTCTAATATGTGATCTATGATTTGCTCAGAGGTTGTTATAAGTGGCTTTGTCCACATGACTGATTTTTACTTTTTCATAGCAAATAATTATCAAGGTCCTTAATTTCTGTAAGTCAGGCATAATGTGCCACATGCCTGGGTCTTCTGAATTTATTACTATATTAATTTTCATCTCTGAGCAACAGATATTAAAACTTTGAAAGATAATGTTCATGAATCTGTTAAAGCTTTCTCTACATTGTTGGAAGAAAGTAAGACAGCATTCCAGTCTACTAGTTATAGTTCCTCCCTATAGGTGTTAAAATTCTTATCAGTTAATAATCTGTCATCCTGGTACTGAATTTGTTCTTGGTCTACAAACAGTCCTAGTTCAAATTCACTTTTATGTACATTTGTTATGAAGTTATCAAGGCATGACTGCACCATTGTAGGACTTTCATTTTTAGAGAAAAGATTATATGATCTTAACATATTTGTTAAGTTAATATTTTTAGCTGTATTTTTTCTAACATCAGTGTTTAAAGTCTCCAAAAATTAGTGTATTGTATTTGGTATATTTCTGCACATGGACAATAAGCTTTTTTAAGCATGCAGTAAATTTCTCTGCATCACTTTTGGGAGAGTGATATACAGAAACAGTTACAGGCCTTATTGTTGGAGAAGTATAATGGCTACCTCAAACCCACTTTTAGTACATGAGTTGTTAATGTCCAAAACAGTACATTTCAGATCTAAATATGGAGGAACACCCATGACCTTCACTGTGTCTACAGTAACTCGTAATTTCAATCTGGAGACTAAGTCACTGGCTATAGTGGCTTTTACTGTGGTGATTTGATTAAATAAAAACATGTACTTCATATTACTGTTTTTTGCTTTCAAATATTCCACCAATTTTTCTACATCTTTCCATTCCAGTATTTTTCCTAAGTCACCCAAGAAAGCACCAAGTATTTTTGACAATTTCGTCCACAGTTTGAAATAGTCAGTCATTGTTTTATAAAATTTTATGACTTCTTCTTGAAAGATGCCTCTTGTTTTTTGGGAATTACTCCATTTTCTTGACTTTACTTAAAGCTGATTTAAGTTGAGAGGGTAAAAACTGAATTTTCCACTTTTCTATTGCTTTGTTCTCAGTTGCTGCAATACTATTTAAATCTTATATAACCGACTTTTTTCTATCTTCAGCTTTCAATATTTGGAAATGAAAAGTCCTACATTAGCTATGAACTAAAGATAGAATTCAGTGAGAGGATTCCTGAAAAAAAAATAAGTAGAATTTTGTATGCTTTTTCTTCTGGAGGGAGGAGGGAGATTAAAGCATCAAATTACTTTACAGAACATTCAACAGATGGTGACAATGACCACCTTGTTTTGGAATGTGAAAGCCATGTTTTGTATTCTACATTAACAATTTCACGGAAATCTTCTAGCTCTTTTGTCTTGATGGTGTAACTAAATAACATTTGAATTCTTTCATCAGTGTCACATGATAATTAGTGAGCTATTATTTCAGTTTATCATATAATATATGACAACAGTGCATCCAATTCCTTCAATATCTAACCCAACTTCTAGTGTCAATTTTATGTTATGTTATGTTATGTTATGTTATGTGGTTTATTCATCTCATTACATACAATTTTCAAATCATTTGATTTGATGTACAGGAGACATGTCAAGGTTTACAAAAGAAACTTTTTTCACTTTTTTAAGAGAAATACAAAAGTTTACATTATATTTTACATTTCTAAGTTTCAGCTACACATGTACATAAAATAAGAAATGTATTACAATCCCTGTGTTCAGATTGTGAAGCTGTCCTCAATGAATTCATCGACAGAATAATAACACTTTTCCACCAGTAGAGTAAAGAGCAATCTTTTCAGTGAACCAATCTCCATTTTAAATATATTACTGCCTTTTATTTTATTGAAAATTTTTAACCCCATATACTCTGGTGTTTGGGCATAAAGTTTTAAACGATGTGTTGGAAGTTTGAAGTTATCTCTGTGGCGAGTGCTGTAGTTGTGGTCAAAACGGAAATTGTCTAGTGTATGTTGATTTCTATATACTGTAGGAACACCACCATCTCATATATGTAAAGTGAGGGGATAGATAGTACTTCTAAATTTTTTAACAGTGGTCGACAGGATTCCCGTTTTTTTGCAACACACATGTTTCTAATTACTTTCTTTTGTAATACTAGGAGCCTAGTGACATTTGCTGAATTTCCCCAGAAGATTATGCCATAACGAATAACTGACTCAAAGTAGCAGTGATAAACTATCTTTCTGGTATCCATGTTTGTGGCACCTGACAAAATACACATTGCAAATGCTAAGTTGTTCAGTTTATTTGCTAAGTAATCTATGTGTACCTTCCAATTTAAATTTTTGTCAAGATTTAGGCCTAAGAACTTCACGTGGTTTGCTTCTGTTATATCCTGATCATTGCAAGTTATCTTTATTTCACTCCTTTCTACTGATTTAGCTTCAAATTGCATCATTTTGGTTTTAGTTACATTTAGTTTTAGTCAATTTTGACAGAACCAAGATTCAAGTTTTTCTAAAGTATTTTTGGCTTTTTCTGGAATATTTTCAGATGCCTCATTTTCAATTAGAACTGATGTATCATCAGCAAATAAGACTGAATGAACATCAATAGCAAGTGGTAGGTCATTTACGTAAAAAAGAAACAGATAGGGACCCAATATCGAACCTTGTGGGACTCCTTGGGGAACTGTTTTCCAGTCTGATAAATAATTGGTTCCATTTGAAGTTAAAATTACTCTTTGTTTCCTACCTGACAGGTAAGAGCTAAACCATTTTAAAGCAGTGTCTCTGATTCCATACATCTGTAATTTGTGGAGGAGTAATGCATGGTTCACTGAATCAAAAGCTTTAGTCAGATCACAGAATATACCTGTGACCTTTCTACCTTTATCTAACGTGGAGCATATTTTTTGGATAAACTCATTTATAGCATTCGCAGTGCTTTTACCCTGTTGGAATCCGAACTGGTTTTTAAAAATTATATCATTTACAGTAAGAAAGTTATTAATTTGTTTTGCTGCAATCTTTTCAAACACTTTAGAGAAGACCGGCAAGAGAGAGATAGGGCAGTAATTCCCCATATCTTCTGTCGATCCTTTCTTGAATAGAGGTTTGATCTCACCATATTTCAATACCTCTGGAAAGCATCCCTGTTCATAAGATTGATTTATAATAGTTGACAGTGGTTGGGAAATAATATCGTACACATACTTGATTACAGATGTTGTTATTTCATCCCACCCATGTGAGGTTTTGTTTTTTAGAGACAATATTTCCTTTTCCACATCCCTTTGGGTTATTTTTTCAAATTGTTTAAAAGATGTGTTCTGGCTGTTTTCCAAATTTGTGATGCCCTGATAGAATGTCATATCCACATCCGATCTTACTATGTTTAGGAAGAATTCATTGAAACAACTTGACATCTGAACAGGGTTTACTATAATTTCATTTTCATGTCTAATTTTCAAAATATCATGAATTTTTACTTTGGCTCCTAGTTCAGACTGAACAACTGGCCACACTGCTTTTGTCTTATTTCTGTGTTCTCATATGAATTTATTATTTGCCATTTTTTTAGCTGCCGCCACAACTTTCCTAAATACAGCTTTATATTGTTTGACATAAATAACAAAATCTGGATTTCTGTTTGATTTTAACTCATTGTGGAGCTCTCTCTTTCTGGCACTAGAGATCTTTATTCCTGTTGTAATCCATTTGAGTTTACCATTAACTTTCTTTTGCTTATATCTACGAGGAAATGATTCATTAAATACCTCTAAGAAACAATTTAAGAATTTGTCATAGTTTATCGAGCTTGAACTATTGCAGTCTACAGGCCAGCTTGCATACAGCTTCTAGTAACATCTCTCTCTCTCTCTCTCTCTCTCTCTCTCTCTCTCTCTCTCTCTCTCTCTCTCTGTTCCTCCAAATCTGGTGTCAGCATCCTTGCCCCCAAATTCTATGCATTTCTTTATCTCAATTTTTAAATCATTAAAAACCTGTACACAAAAATTGACCATCATATCTGGTGCCTTCCATCCTGAACTTCCAAAGTTAAATAATTTTATATTTATGCTTGTATTATTATAATCATGAGTGGAATGTTTATTTATTTATTTATTTATTTTTTATGGTTACTTACGTTAGTGCTAATGCTATAAAATGAGCAACTTTGCATTTCATTACAAATTAGATGAACTGAATGAGGTGTAAAGATTTGCTTAATCAAATGTATTTTTGTTCTAGCTGAGGAATACTGAGTGGCAATTTTATTTGAGCCATTAAGTATTTTTGGTGTCAACTTATTATGGCAGTCTATAGAAGCAGAAGATTGATGCTTTTTGACTATGTGGTATGCAGAACACAATTCTGCTGCAGTAATCTATTCCTTCTTCTAAACTATCATGTTTTATGAAATAATTTGTGAGAGTGCTACTTGCACTTTATGATGATATGCTGCATTTATATTTCTCCTTTCCAATGTGATCCTTTGTATCTGAAATTTCTCTGTGATCAATATGTATTACAAAGTTAGCAGAAAGCTTGATATTCAGCTCTGCCTTTTTAACAAAAGGATATTTCTCACTATTTTTGTTGGAAAATTTATACTTGATGTATAGAGAGGAGTGGGAAAGGGAAGGGAGGGTATGGGGAGGGGCACGACTTTGACCAAGGAACACTTTGATATGTGGCCTTGAAGAAGGACAACTGCCTCAGGACTTTGAACCACAACGTTGAAGGACAACTGTGTCAAGATGATTACCCATGGGTTTGACCTTAGGTACTGACCCTTGATTCAGCTTGTACTCTCTTTGCTCCACTACCTTCATGGGGCTCTCAAACACAAACCCTGGGAAACAGTGCAATAGCAACATGTTACAGAGCTGCAGAATATGCATGCCGTTTCTTGTAGAAATCCACCCATGTGTACATAGTGGGCAAGGTGCTAAACAAAGTGTGTAAGTTTGTCACTTGTCACTTGTAAAACTCCACCAGCTCAGTGGCATAGCAGCGCCAGCTACTCATTGTGAAGTAGCAGACAACATGGAGAGAACCAATCAACCTCATTAGAAAGCTATCTACTATATGGGCACATTCTAGCAGCCCCAAGGTTGAAGTTCAGTAAGAGTTTCCTCCATACCATGTCAGTCTTGCAAACAACAGCAGCTACAGCAAGAAATTAATTGAGGATTTCTCAATTTTAGAATAACTCTGCCTAGCCTCTCCCTTCAGAAACTCTCTCACCTGGACATGAACATAACTGGATTACTTGAAGCACACTCAACTGCCTTAATTCTGCAGTCGCAAGTTCCAGGAGTAGCTTCCAGAAATGGCTACCATTCAGTGAATACCATTCACTATGACTGTTAGGGACCACAGACCATACAGCACCTACTGTACTGTCAACTATGCCCTGCATCTTACACAGAGAAAGATTTTTTTGCTTGTGACACATCAAAGTTGTAAGGTTGTGGTCAAGAGTAATGTAGCTTGGTAATTCTTTCTTTAATTCATTTTTAATGGCAGTTACCATGTATTGTAGCTATTTGTCTTCAGACTGGAATAAAAAAAAAACTAAACTAGCTAAGGATAAAGTCACAAAAAGTGTGAAACCTGGAAAAAAAAACACTTTCCAGAATCAGACAAAAGTTTGACAGCTAAACAAAACAATAATTTTTCATTGTCATAAATTAGCCATAACAGAGATTTTGGTGGTCAGTATTTCACTATAAATTGTTAACAAAGCTCACCTAAAAATTATTTGTTGCTACACGTTCAGGCCTGAAAAGGAAATCTCTATACAGATGTAGACACTATCTAACATTTGAGAAACAAACACTGTACATTTCACACTAAACTAAACACAAGTATCTGATAACACTGCAGCCAATGAAATACCCAATTGTGACACGTAAAAACCCTGCAGACGAGCTGGAGGCCTGCACCAGTGACCACAGGGAGACTGCATTGTGGCTTTCATTGTAGCTGAAGGGGTGAGTCAGGAAGTGTGAGATGATAAGATCCTCCACCCTAATATCTTACAGAAGTTCCATCTCCACCAGTTGTTGCAGATCCTTGTCTGTGGTATCATCTTGCTAGCTTCAAGTGATGGATGGAAACAGTGGCTGCTTCCTGTGAAACAAAATGTTGAAAGTGTATCCACCTCAGTGCTGCTCTATATGTGGTCCAGTATATGACTGCTGAAGTGACTGTCAAATTGTGTTGTTTCTTAAAATAACAAATTTGCACTGCTTTAGATACTTATTTACATGGGAAACCTGTAACTGCAAAGGGGGGGGGGGGGGATCTGAGCCAGATGTTTTTCCAACCTCTGTATGAAATCAGGTAGAAGTGTTACGTCCAGGACTTCTGCCAGTTCAACCAATTCCACTGGTAGTGTGAGCTCTTGTTCATACATAATCTCTGATGAAGCTTTCTAAACCTCTTTAAAAGTGTTTCTTGCTCCCAATGAGACCAAATGTGGTTTATCTACCCAATCTACTCCCTAGCACCTCAAGGTTGCCTTCAATGTTTGGTGCTTTAGGGATGGTAAGCAGTTGTGTGGAAGCACTTCATGCTGCATAATCTACAGAGTCTTGTGAATAAAGCTAATTCAAACTGATGGCCTTGGTCAGTAGTAATAATTGTCAGGCACCTGAATAGGCTAAGCCACATATCAATAAAAGCATTAGCAGTGGACTCTGCAGGGATATCTGCCAAAAGTATTGCCTCTACCTTCTGGAGACTCTATCTGTAACTGACAGTATCTATCTGTATCCCCCTGAAGTAGGAAGGGGGTCATGAAGTCAAGATATCACATTGTCATAATACTGGGTGTGCATGTCGTCCGATCTTACTTCTTTCAAACAGTGGACAATCCAGGATGGAATGTAACAATAATATGAGAAGGAAAGTTGCTACTCACCATATAGTGGACATGCTGAGTCCCAGATAGGCACAACAAAAAGACTGTCACAAGTAAGCTTTCAGCCAACAAGGCCTTTGTCAAAAATAGACAACAGACACACACGCACACTCACACAGATGTTACTCTCACACACATAAGTGTGATCTTTGGCAGCTGTAGCCACACTGCAAGCAGCAGCAGCAGCAGTGCATGACGGGAGTGACAACTGGGTGGGGTAAGGAGGAGGCTGGGGCAGGGGGGGGGGGGGAGGGATGTAGGATAGGGGTGGAGGACAATGAAGTGCTGCTGGAGAGCATACAGGGACGAGGTGAAGAGAGGGTAGGGCAGCTAGGTGCAGTCAGGTGGCTGCCAAAGAGTGCAGTTATGTGTGTGAGAGTTGCATTTGTGTGTGTGTGTGTGTGTGTGTGTGTGTGTGTGTGTGTGTGTGCGCCTGTCATCAATTTTTGACAAAGGCCTTGTTAGCCAAAAGCTTATTTGTGACAGTCTTTTTGTTGTGCCTATCTGTGACTCAAAATCTCTGCTATATGGTGAGTAGCAACTTTCCTTTTCATATTTATCTTACTTCTTTGTCAGTTGACACAAGCTAGAGTCCATTACGTAAAATCCTTTTTAACATTTGTCTATGCAAAATGGTCGATCACGAGTTTGATAGATAGGCAAGTTCTGGGGGGGGGGGGGGGGGGTTAATCCATGTAAGTGCCTGAAGCCTGAAAATAGTTCTTCTATAACCATTAGGTGTCAGTGGCCTTGCAACAGTGGTTACACCAGCACCCATCAGATTACCGAAGTTCAGTACTGTAATCAGCCACCACATTGTTGGCACCCTTGATGTGGACTACACCTACAGAAAATTGGCTAATTAAGTCTAAATGCCAGAAGTGGTGAGGGGAGCATTCCTTGCTTGGGTTCTTGATCCATTCCATCGGAGCTGATTGTCCACAAAGGTTGTTAATTCATGACCTTCAGTATCCTCTCTGAATTTTCAAGAGTGCCAGCAATTCATGGTGAAATGCCAAACATATTCAGTGAGAAGCAGTATTGTTGTCCATCAATTTGCTGATACAAAGCAACACTGGTTGCTAAATCACTTGCGTCAACTGAGATGAATAGATGTGCACCTTCAGTAGGATGACCTAATGTAGCTATTTGTTCTAAACTGACCTTAATACTGTCAAAAGCCTGTGGCAGTTCAGAGTCCACTTGAGAGCACATTTACCCTGATCGTATTTTGCCAATGAGTGCATATGTCAAGGGAACTTGTAACTGCGCTGCTAGTGGTAGATATTGTCTATAACAATTAATTATGATAAGAAGCCTTCATAGCTCCCTGAAGGTTGTTAGCTTTGTAATAGCTGATCTCCTCAAACTTCTCAGCAGTGGGACTAACCCCTTACTTGTCAACAGTATGCCCTAAAAATGTCACTTTGCTCTTTCTGTGTTGGCACTCTCCTTCATTTATAACTACACAATGATCACAAAGAGACCTCATAATTAAATCTATATGTCTATCATGTTCTACAGCAGAATTTGAAAAAAAAGAGTATATCATCAACATAATGAAAACAAAAAGAGAACAGCTTCAAAATAAAGCCAATAAACCTCTGTCAAATCCACAAGACATTCATACAAACTCAAAAAGCTCAAAAGGAGTAGCAATGGCTAGTTTCACTCTTGGAGCCAAGAGAATTTCTACAAGAGTATTTCTGAACCATTTTGCTCTGGTGAGTGTGTAAGAGAAATCTTGCAACTTAGGAATAGACTACCTGTCAGGTATAGCACTCAAATTAAATGCATGATAATCACCTTAAGGCATTGCAGCTTTGACACACCTTGTATGTCGAACGCCTTGCAGCTGAGAACATCTTGTCTTATTATTAGACCTCACATCACTAACTTGTATTTACAGAACATGTTTATCTGGAGTACCTCTAGTTGTTGCTACTGTCTGAGGAGGCTGTTGGTCTTGCTGTTGAATCTCTGAAATTCTTTGACATAGTACAACTTGTTCGTTAATTTCATGTTTTCTTGAGCTAACATGGATTTATGTTGCCATACCTCTAACTCTTTGGTGTTTCTGGTAGCGATATCACTTCTTGAAGCACTGAACCTAATAAAATGTCCTCTCTACTAGTGGCGGTGGTAGTTTTAGCAAATCCTCCACATTGTATGCTCAGGAAAAATGCCTGAAATTTATTGGACTTTGTACATCCTGTCATAATTGCAATGGATTTCTATGTCCCAGCACTTCTTCATAAAACATCTGGCTGGTTTGTTGCTCTGGTGTTTTGGCCACAACAACAATAGTCTAATAGTCTTAAATTTGTTTGAGGTTGGTAGAGAAGCAATTAAGTCACTTGTGAGGTGTAAATGTTCATCTACGTTGTTGAGAACAGTAATAAACTTGAGCTTAGCATATCAAATACTGTACCCATGTAGAATTAGTTGTTCAATTATAACCATGTTTGAGGTTGATCTGGATGGAATGCTGGAAGTTTACACACCACACCCACTTTAATTGTCCAATCAATCAGCACTTGTTGAACTTGTAAGCCTCTACTCATTACATGTGGCATGAGTTCTGAGCATAAACCCGGCACGGATGAGCACCTGGTGAATGTAATATGTGGATGTACTGTGAAAACTGGCATGGTAGCAAGGCTGAGGCACATGGCATTCACATCCAGAGGCTGCATAATTGTTTTCACAACTGGCATGGTTGAGAGGTTATGTACTGGTGCAGATGCAAAATTCTCCAACACAGTACACAGTTCCTGTGCACAATTTCCAGTAAGTGTGATAGTCATGAACAACAGGCTGTAGACCAGCACAGTAGAGAAATCATAGACGATACCTGGTTCCCACAGGTGAGTGGCAATTGGCAGGAATGGAAGATTATGCACTGATGTGGCAGTGACTGCCACTGTGGAGGCTTACCATCCTGTGCCATCCATTGTGGATGACATCTGTTGTCATACTTTGTCATGGATGGAACAGCTTAATTACTTCTGGTGAAGCAAGTTTGCCACAGTTGGCCTTTGTTCATTGAAGTAACATGTAGTTTTCATGTTGAAATAATGAACAATCTGCTATTTTTTGGGTCACCACTGTAGTTAACAGGTCACTGAGGATCAGTAATAAGCAGTTGACACTCAAAATTTAGCACATCAACAACTTTATTGCTAGACACCACACAACATGACTCACTCGCCATAATCTCATTAATCCTGCTAGAGTAAACCAAAGAGCTCTTCTCATTCTTCACCTTGTGTGGAAGAACCTGCATTTTTCCTTTTTATCAGGCCCTTAGGGATCAATATCTTTTGCTATGGAATGTATGTTTTGGCATGCTGCCACATGTAATGTGAGCTGTAACAATTTATAATTTCGATACAGCCTGTTCAAGTCAGCATCTATAACAGTAGGCCATTGTCTGTTCTGCATGTTGGTAAACAGATTGATGGTCAAAACTTGGAGTACTGTAGTGGTTACTTCACACTTCCTAATAAGAGCCATGTGGCCAGTTTCATACACAGGCAAAGTAAGTGATGGGCAAAATGTTTTATTTCTGTAATAAGATGGAGATGGGAATACTTGTTGTTCATAAAGGGGATGCTGAATAAACTTTTAGGACTTGTGATAGTGCTATTCCAGCTAAAAGTAATAATGTGAGTGAAAATTTTGGTTCACCTGAGCATTTACAATCATGTGTAGTATGTCATAAATACAGCACTGAATATTTACAGGATGATTACAATGTTTTCATTTTTGTGTAAATGTAGTTCTGTGCATGTTTTATCTAATTAGAATGGCTAAATTTACAGGAGGACACTTGAGTGTTGAACTCTATCTGTGATTTTGTATTCTAAACCAGGTACTTTATTTCATGTTCTCTGTTTGTGTAAAATGTAACTGAGGTTTACCCAGGCTACAAATGCCTATACAAATAGAAGTAACCATCTGAAAACCACACTGAGGCTGACGTATTGAATTGAGATAGTGCTCATCACTGAAAGTCTTGATGGGAAGAGACACAAAACAGGGGGTTACATTTAACTATTTGTTTAGCTAGCATACCTTTGCTATATGAATGGACTTAATAAAATTCAACTGTGATGGATAGTTTCGGTCTCTTGACTAATGACTGTTATGTTGACCACATAATGGTTGGAAAATCACAGTGAATGGAATCTGATAGTGCTTAAATTAATAAAAAGAAATTTTGTTAGACACTACATTCACATCCAGTATCGCGTACTCAATATCACTATATTCACGTATGGTATCATGTATCCAATATCTCTCTCAAAAATGATTGAGCAATAAATAAATATATAAATAAATAAATAATGTCTGCTTGTGTCTGTGTATGTGCGGATGGATAAGTGTGTGTGTGTGTGTGTGTGTGTGTGTGTGTGTGTGTGTGTGTGTGTGTGAGTATATACCTGTCCTTTTTTTCCCCCTAAGGTAAGTCTTTCCGCTCCCGGGATTGGAATGACTCCTTACCCTCTCCTTTAAAACCCACATCCTTTCGTCTTTCCCTCTCCTTCCCTCTTTCCTGATGAAGCAACCGTTGGTTGCAAAAGCTTGAATTTTGTGTGTATGTTTGTGTTTGTTTGTGTGTCTATCTACATGCCAGTGCTTTCGTTTGGTAAGTCACATCATCTTTGTTTTTAGATAAATAAATAAAATGTTATATGGAAGTCAAGAAATATATTTTAAAAAAATGTAATGTAAATCTGTGCTCCTAAATATTGGGCTTGCAGTTGCTGTGAGCTCCATGTGACCTTAAACTGATCCTGGCATATGTTACAGCCATAGTTATATTACAGCTGTAGCATTTAATTAAGTATTTGATTCAATTGCAATTAACATTTGGCTGCTACAGCTTTTCCATCATGTTGACTTGCCATATATATTACAAACATCTCTTATAAAAATGCACTTACATTCTTTGTGATTACATAAAGTAACTTATGAAGTCTTCATAGCCCCCGAGGATGTCTCCAGTATTAGTATACCAAAATCGAGTGAGGTGTTGCAGTGGTTAGCTGACTCGATTTGCATTCCAGAGGACAAAGGCTCAAATTTGCATCTGGCCATCCAGGTCTAGGTTTTCCATGATTTCCATCAATTGCTCCAGGCAAATGCTAGGATGGTGCCTCTGAAAGTGCGCAGCCAATTTCCTTCCCTTTCCGAGCTTGTACTTCATCTCTAATTACCCTGATGTCAAAGGGATGTTGAAAACAATCTTCCTTTCTTCCTTCCTAGTGTACCAAAAGCTAGGCACAGAAACAATCCTTAGACTGTGACCTAATGGCCCACAACAAAATCACCAAGAAAATAACTCTCACATTGAGGTGGCACTTTACTTCCTTCACTCTGCATACTGGTTAATTAAATACCAGAGTTGATAATGAACAACCTTGCTTTACAGATTCACTGGTCATGTATCACCCCGCTGTGCTGATGATTCTGGTTTGCTTTATATGTGGAGCATGGATTAAACTTCTGTTCGTATGGTTGATATTGCACTGCTTTGATTTGAATTCGTACAAAGGGTGTACTAATAATATAGGTAAAGTCAAGTGATATAAAGTTGTAAGAGCATTTTATATATCCTCAAATACTTGTTTTCTATGAACGACTGACTGCAGATAATATTGCAACCTGCATTTTATTGGTATAAGTTCAAGTGAATGCTTACAATAGCAGAATGAATGGAAGTACATATTTTTATTCCAGTGCCACAAATAACTAATGAAATTTACGTTTTGTCATTGTGATTTAACCTAGGACATAAATAAATTTACATTTTATCACTATAATTTATGTTCAAAGCACACAATTTTGACTTCATGACATAACTAAAGATTTTCTTTCCTCTATTTTTACCAAAAAGGATGCCTTATTACTCTAGGAATTCATTCATTTTATAGTAAGTTTGTCCTCTGAGGAACGTTTATAGTTTTCTTTTGAATACCTGCATATTATCAATTTCCTTTTTGTACTGATGGGACACTTGTTTGTACACTTTTATTTCTGACTCAGTTGCTTCCCTAGAGAATTTTGTCAAGAGTTGCAGAACCTTTATGTAATTTTTTCCCCTGTCTTGTGTTATGCTTCTGAATGTTACAGTTTTTCTGAAATAATTCCTTGTTGCTGACCACAAACATATATTGATTTGTAACAGTAAACATCGAGATTCTTAAAGAGACCTCTGCAGGATGTTCTGCTAGAAACCCCACATATATATTTATTTATTTATTGATCATCCATTTCACCTTGTACAATGATATTGGACTTGTCTATGTTAACACAAAAAAACTTAAATAATAGTGTCTGTATACAACTCATGCAGATAATTAAGTACATATCTACCTGCATTTTGCCAGAAGATAATACCATAGGAGAGTACAGAATGATAACATACAAAATATAACAAAAGCAATATTTTCCCATTAACAAGGTGAGAAATAGCTCTCAGGGCAAAACATGCTGTGCTAAGTTTTGTGACCAGCTGATCAATTTGCTCTGTCCATCTTAGCTGGCTGTCTGTCTGGGCGCTTAGGAATTTTGTATGTGTGGTTTCATAAATGTTTTGGTTGTTGATCTCCATTTCAGGAACTTTGAGTTTTTTATGTACTGTCTGAAACTGTATAATGGTAGCTTTTGAAAAATTTAGGGTTAGGCTATTTACTTTGAACCATTTTTGTACTTGGTTAGTGACTGTCAGGGGTGTATCCTGCACTGTGGATTTGGGACCCTTAATCAGAATACTCTTATCATCCGCAGACTATTTTTGCTCTGTCGTTAATTTTAACTGGTAGATCATTAGGATCAAGCCCTGTGGGTCTCCATATTTTACATTTCCCCAGTCTGAGTTTACTATTACACTTGTCTCCATTAAGATAACTCTTTGCCTCCTGTTATGTAGATAAAGAGTCTAGCCACAACAAACATCTGTCTTTGATGCCATACTGTGGAAGGTTTTTTAGCAATGTGTTATGATCTACACAGTTGAAAGCTTTAGCAAGGTCACAAAAGATTCCATTGGATACCTTCTGAATTTCAGTTCACCTAGAGTTTCATCTGTTTCACTGAATATAGCTCTCTTTTTTGATGCCATAGTGTGGAAGCATTTTTAGCAATGTGTTATGATCTACACAGTTGAAAGGTTTAGCAAGGTCCCAAAAGATACCACTGGATACCTTTTGAATTTCAATTCACCTAGAGATTCATGTGTTAGTCTAAATATAGCTCTCTCTGTCGAGAATCCCTTATGAAGATGTCAGTAAGCCACCTTGCGTCATATGGCCATGAATCTTATCATAAACTACTCTCTCAAACACTTTTGAGAACAATGACAACAAAGAGATGGGCCAGTAATTGGATAGTACATTCCTTGCCCTGCTTTTGTGGATGTGCATCACTATTGCATGTTTCGGTCAGTTTGGCAATGTTCCAGTTTTCATTGACTGGTTGAGTCAGAATTATCTGCTGAAGCCATTCTAATTGACTTGAGCAAAGCTTTTGACCACAAATTATTATTAGATAAACTGTGTTGCAATGAAATCAAACACTTGGAACTCTCACTAATTGAATCATACCTCAGCAATAGAAAACAAATAGTAAAGCATGATGACCAACAGTCACAGACTTTAAGTATAAAACGAGGTATTCCTCAGGGCTCAGTGCTTGGCCCTCTACTATTTATATTGTTTGTAAATGACTTTCCGAACAACTTACCCTGTAAATCTATCCTCTATGCTGATGACACAACATTAGCTAATTCTGGAAAGGATATAAACATATTGAAGGAGGAAAGTGAAGAGTGTCTCAAAATATCTAATATCTGGTTTAAAGCTAATGACTTATCTATGAACCATGAAAAGACTGTCAAGATAATCTTCAGTTTATCAAACAGTAACATGGAGTTATCATCTGTTAAACTACTAGGAATACACATTGACTCAAAATTAACTTGGGACACACATACAGATTATGTATGTCGAAAGCTATCACGAGTTATCTACCTACTAGCCAAACTACACACATGTGTTACACAAGATTTATTGCTTCAGTCATACTATGCCTTCTGTCATTGCCATCTACAATATGGCATTCTTTTATGGGCTAACTCTCCAGGAGCCAAAAAATTTTTCACTTGGCAGAAGAAAGCAATTAGACGTTTGTACGGAATCACTGACAACAAGACCTCATGTAGACCTTATTTTAGAGACTTAAAAATTCTCACAGTCCCATCTCTTTACATATATTGTTGGCTATTAAACATAAAAGAAAACTTAAACCACTACACTATAAGGAAATCAGTTCATCAACACAATACTCGACAAACAAATATGATTGATATACCCACAACCAGGCTTAAGAAAACCCAATCTAGCTATGAATACATAGGCATAAAATTATTCAACACTTTACCCATACAGGCTCAATTGGTTTCAATGGATATTTTCAAAACCAAAACCAAAGTGTGGATGAAGAAAAATACTTTCTACAGTGTAGAAGAATTTCAGAATAGTTGTAAAGATGATCTAATTTATTGATAAACTAAGGCTTACTGTTATGTATAGTTATGGATGTAGAGGCAGCTAGCTATAAGCTAATAGGGTACAACACTATCTTTTTTTTCCATGTAATATTTTTGTTATATGAAACATAATGTACAAATAGCTATAATACTTCTGACAACATTGATTGCATGTTAATGCTGATAAATTATGGCTTACTGTTATGTGTGGATCTAGGTGTAGAGGCTGTTGTAAGCTAATAGTTTACAACATTGCTATATTTTTACTATGTAATATTTTGGTATGTAAAACATAATTTACAAATAGCTGTAACTCTTCTGACGACATCGATTGCATGTTAGTGCTGAAAGATGGATAAAATATATAATTAAATAAATAAATAAATTCATAAATAGCATAATATGTGACTCATTAAGTCTGCATGTGAGTTTAAAATCCTATTTGATAATCCATCATATCCAAAACTTTTAAGTCATTTTATGATTTTTCAATTTCTTTAGGAGTTGTGCTTGTGAAATGAAGTGCTGTATTCAGTGAGAGTTGCATGTGATTTACTAGCTCTATGACATTTGTGGGAGACTGTTTACTATGGTTCCCTGTTCTTTCAGCTACAGTTATAAAAAAGGTATTAAAATCAAAGGCTGCAACTTTTTGATTATTCTCGTCTGAGCCACCATTAGAGGACTGAGTAGTCCCTGCTAGTTCAGATTTTATGTTCCTATTTGTTTCACTTTTTATGATGTTCCGTAGGGTTTTTACTTTATTGTCTGACTTGCTGATTTTTTCTGCATAATGCTTTTGTTTGGCCTCCCTGAATATACATGTTAGAATTTTACAGTATTTTTTGTGATGTAGTTTCACTGTTAGGTTTGTACTAGCCCTATCTTCTATATACAGATATCTCTTTTTAGCAAATGATATTTTGATGCCAGCTGTTATCCACTCTTTCCTTCACAACAGACTGATTTCATTTTAAACTGTCTTTGGGGGGAGCAAGCTTTAAAAATGTTTGAGAAACAAGTCCAGGAATGAATTTAATTTCTCACTCATTGTAAAATGAAAAGCATTTTATTCCAGTGCACATGATCAAAAGCCTTCTTCAGATCTATGAATACAATCTGTTTCCTTGTATTTCCTAATCTGCTTTAAATTTTGTGTCCCATTATTTAGTAAAGTACTTTTGTGATTATATTTTATGCTAGTGATTCTAGACTGATCATGAGGCAATTTTCACAACACAAGCACAGCCACTCCCATGTTTTTCAGAAGCATAATGATTACATTCTTCTTAAAATCTCATGAAACTTTCTTAATTACATAAATTTCATTCATGAGCATTTAAGTTAGTTCTTGCTGCATCCTTTGGCCTGATACCCATAAGAGGATTTTATCACTAGTTCAAAATCTGCAGAAAGCTTTCTGAAATTAATAAATAAGGATTGAATTTCCTATTATCTTGCACCATGTCCTCACTTTCAATTTGGTTATTTTCTTTTGGGTAGCTTTGTAGTTTTTGCAAGCATTGTTCCCATCTTCTCACCTTATTTCTTGCTTTCACTAGCCAATTACCTTCTTCATATTTCATCATTGAGCAACAGAAAGTGACTGTTTATTAGTTTTAGGTGCAATATATATGTTACCGGTAACTTGTTTCAGTTTTGTATCTGCATCTTGACATTATCCAGTCTTCTTTTACACTTCATTTATGAGTGACCGATATTACAATGTTAATTTTCAAGTTTTCCTTTTCCGTTGTTTCTTTATTACTGTACTTCCAGTACATATGTTATCCATACCTGCCTCTTTCCTGCCATTTTCAACAACAGTATTTAAGTCGCCAAATCTATGTTTCATGTATAATTATCAATTTTTGAGCAACTTACAGGCTTAAAATATGGCTGCAATTGGTTAGGGTTTTGGGAGATAGCATGATAGATAAGTTTTTTCCAGCACAATGGATACAACAGAAATATAATTTAGATATTTTTTATAGCCTAAGGACTTGATTGATTGATTTTTTTATTTGATCCCATTTGACTATGTTATGTACAGAGTGTGTACTTGTAATATAGGACAGGTCAACTTAATCTAATATCTTAAAATATTTAGCCTACATTTACAATATAAAACAACATTCTATGGGTTATTTATGTACATCATGCTACAAAATTTTCAGCTGATTATAATACACACATGCAAGAAATAACAGCAATTGTCATTCTTAACATATATACTCCTCTACACTATGAAATTCTTTTTCCATTATGTAATCCTTTAGAAGTTTTTTGAATGTCTTTTCACCCAAACTGTCCTGTAGACTCTTGAGAAAACAGTTTATCAGTTGTACACCTGAGTGTACAGAGCTCAAGCTCTGTAAAGTTCTCAGTTGGCCTTCATTTATTTTGTCGTATGAATGAACATCCCCATTTTTTCTAGTAAGAGATCACCTTTGATTAATGAAATTACTGTTTTGTATATGCAAATGGACAGAAAAGTCAATAATTTTAGATTATGGAAGGCTGTTATGCATGACTCTATTTGTTTCTCATTTGCAATAAAGAAAAGCTTTTTGTGCTACTGATGTAGTTTCCCCAAACAGTAATTCCATCCTTAAGTATGGTTCAAATAGAGCATGGTACACTATACGTAGGAGTTATTTATTATCATAATGTGCAATCTGTTTCAGAATAAATATTACAGTGCTTAATTTGCAACAGGCATTGTCTATATGTTGCCTCCATTGGAGCTGATTGTCAACTGTAATTCCCAAAAAATTTATAGATGCAACTGCTTCCAGACTTGTTTCATGTACAAATATATTTATGTGATCTTCCTTTTCTCTATTTGTAAACACCATGAACATTATCTTTTTTAGGTATATAATTAAGTCATTCTGTACATGCCACTTACCATGTTATTTGTTGATATAAATGCACTTCTCTGTAGTGTTTTCAGGTTTTCTTTTATATTCATTAATGTGACATCATCTGCATATAGTATATTTGATCCTTCTCGCTGACTTCAGTATCGTTTACTAATAGGTTGAACAGAAGCAGGCCAAGTACAGATCCTTGAAGTAACCACACTGAATACCGCTGATTTAAAATCTGCATCCAGCTTCTGTTGTCACATAATGCTTTCTGTTACTGGCATAAGGTCTTGCCCATTGTAGTGCATGTTCACTTCTGCCATAGCTTTCAAGTTTTCCAATTAGTGCTGTACAATTGGCTGTGTCAAAAGTTGTAGACAAATCCAGAAATATAGCAGATACAGAGCTTCTTTTGTTTAATGCATCTATAATAGATTCTTTTAGGCTTGAAATAGTGGTTACTGCAACGTCCCTTTTTGGGAACCTTGTTGTACTGGAATCGGAACCCTATGTTTTCTAGGAAAGTGGTCATTGTACTACACATGAGCATTCCTAATATTTTTGAAAAACCATAAATTAAAAGTACTGTGTGTAGTTATTCAGACTGAAATGCAGCAGGGCATAACAATTAATAGCAAATGCTCATCTTCGTTTCTCAGTGATTGCTAATGCTCCAGTGCCTGTGAAAGAATTTCATTAAAATTTGCTACAATTTCCTGATTTCTTGACAGTGCAGCTAATGATTTGATAGTGCCAAGAGAAATTTCAAGAAATTCAGGTTGAAACAATGTTCTTCTTTCAGAATTACACATTTATTACAAAACTGCCTCACAAAAACTCTTGAAAAACTGAGACTTGTTGGCCAATTCATCACTGTTTGTATATTTTTTTAACAGTCACTGGTTATATTACCCATCAGTTC
The DNA here is from genome assembly GCF_023864275.1 of Schistocerca cancellata. NCBI lineage: Eukaryota > Metazoa > Arthropoda > Insecta > Orthoptera > Acrididae > Schistocerca > Schistocerca cancellata. The sequence continues at coordinate 306,077,368 of NC_064626.1, forward strand.
AAATGGAAAATTTATGGATTACAATCAAAATCTTGCTGTTATTTAGACTGCCATTACAGAATTACATGCTAACTTGCTCCTCCATGCTGTGACAACAAGTTTTACTTTGTCCTGAGTTTTTAGTATTGCAGTTGGTAAAATATGTTTGATAACAATGCTTTTTATAAAGTTGTTTATATCAAAAAGAGTACTAGAAAATGTTCCTTACATGTGTATGTATTCTTGTATGTAAATACTAATGAAAAGCTAGATTCATTCTTGTGAAAGGTATTCTTGAATTACAAAATGACAGTTGTGTAAGTTTTATGTTCAAGTATCAATTAGTAACAGGTGAATCACAACTGTGTTTATGAAATTAATAACATTACAATAAACTGAGCTTTAGAACGATCAGATAAATGAAATAACAATGTTACAAAATTTATATAAGGTTGTAAATGTGGCAGCTTGACGCATGAGGTCAGCACTTCATGTCGTACTTGTCCTAATGATCAAATATTGGTATGGTTCAGGGTCATATTTGTCACTTTTCTTATACTTGTATAATGGTACCACTTTCCTTATTTTTAATTTTTCTGGAAATACACCTTCTCTGAAACACCCAAAAGAGATTCAATTATTTCGTCATTCACATACTTTGTTAGGTAATTTCGCATTTCATCATCTTCTGCAGACTTCTTGGATTTTAATTTATGAATTGCTTTTGTGAGTTCCATTTTTTTTCTAGTTCCATGAATATTGAGTGGGATGGTTGCCCAAGTGTTCTAGGATGCTTTCGTCCCTCACGATTTCTTTTCCCTCTTACGTTTTGCACAGAATTGTCGTGAGTATATTATCAAATTTTGTTCTGTCTGTAATTATATTGTTCCCAATTGTCATTGACTTAATCAAATCTTTATTATTTGCATTCTTTTGTCTACATCATTCAGTGCTGATTATGTCCCACACTGTTCTAATTTTATGATTTGTATTTGCGGTGGCTCCTGTTTATTGAACTGGCAACTGCTTCTTTAATTGACTGCTGGTAGCTGTTAGCCCTTGTAACATTTCTCTTGACTGATAATTGAGCCTTCTGTCAATTTTGATTCAAAATGTAATTGAACATAATTTTTTGAATGTCATATCCAACAAATACGTCTTCTTTCAGTTTCGATTCTGATAGGCGAGTGAACTTCTCAAAGCAATACCTATAATATTTTCATTGTAAAAGTAAATATAAAGCCTTGTTTTTCTTCTTCTTCTTCTTTTTTTGTCATTTTCTGAGATGTCAACACACACGTAATATATGCAGCACCTATGGTAATATACGTGGCACCTACGATCATCATGTTTAATACTGACATATGAGAAGCATAATTTCTTTATAAATTCACAATGTTTCTGTGATGCAATGGGTGCATTTCGTTGGACGGTGTGTAGTCTGCCACAAAATTGGTTGATCAGCACATAAACTGATGTGAGTAAATTCACTACCTCACGACAAATGTAAGAAAAAATTTAGGTGGCCTATAGCATTAAAAATACTGAATGTTATTTGTATAAATAGCTTTTTTTGTTGTATTGGACTTCAGAATGCTAAAATATCCTAGATAAGCAACTCTCATTAAAAAAACAGTTCTTCTTCATTGGCCTGTGCAATTATCCATGGCTGCGCGGGGCAACCGCGTCCTTAGTCCTTGGTGTAAATTAGTTTAAGTTATATTAAGTAGTGCATAAGCTTAGGGACAGATGACCTCAGCAATTTGGTCCCATAAGACCTTACCACAAATTTCGAAAATTATCTATGAAAAGTGCTTGGGCACCTGCCAGTGCAAAAAGGATCAGACCATTTTTTGATGCTGAACAGTTGGTTCATGATGTTGCATATGTGTGATTACTCTATAGAGTATATATAAAAGGTAATGTCCTGACTGACTGACTCATCATTGCCCAGCCCAAATTACTAAGGACATAAATTTGAAATTTGGAGAAGGTGTTGATCTTTATTGCATGCATGGTTTGAAGAGATTTTCGAAACTCCACCCTTAAGAAGGTGAAAAATGTGATGAAAGGTTGCTTTTAAAATCGTCGGTTTAAGGCAGTTTTGAAGTTAAACCAAAAAATAGTGGTATTGAGTTTCTCGGTCAGAAATAAAGAAATATGTTTTTCAGTTTTTGGAAATTTATTCCCTATAGTGGTGAAATAGTGGGTGAAAGTTTTTATTTTTTATTATTTTTTAAAATAAATTAATATTAAAGAACTGCTAAATTAGTTTTAATGCTACATCTATCAAAATTAGAATTTAACCTCTTGGTGAGAAACAAGAAAATACATGCAGAGTGTTCTGTGCCCCAGTTGGGGTTGCTGAGGCATTGAGGTGCAACGAAGATGTTTGCTTTAGTTGGTGGAGATGGAGAAGCCATGTCAACCAGACATCAAAGGCCAGTCCCAAAAAATGATGAGAGTCCACCACATTGAGGAACCAGCCATCAAGGTACAGATCCAGGTGGGGATGGACTGTACGGTGATAACGGAAATGCTTAACGCTGGTCTTGACAGACAAAAAATGGAAGTTATGAGTGAGTGCCCAAGACTGCACTTGGTGTATTGCTCCTTGCAGTCTGAATTCAGCAGCACCCAAAACAAAAATAAATGCAGAAAACACCAGCATATATAGAGGGGGACACCACAGGTCCCACTGCTGCCAACAGACCACTGATAGCCACTAATAAGAGAAGGACACCCAAAACACGATCCTGCAAAATCCTATTCTCCTGTAGGTGGGAGGTGCTACAGGAGGCACCAACTTGTACCTGAAAAGCATGACACGAAAGAAAGTTCTGGATAAAAATTAAGAGTCCTGATCATGTAAGGTGACAAAGATGTCATGGCAACATGTGGTATCATAAGCTTTATGCAGATCAAAGAAGACGGCAACATGGTATTGACACCAGGCAAAAGCCTGTCAGATAGCAGACTCCAGGTGTATTAAATTATCTATAGTAGAGTGGCCTTGGTGATAACCACCTTGGATCAAGAGAACACAATACAGCCTTCAACCATCCTTATGTTTAAGCAATTTGCACAGGGCATTTGCTAAACTGATCGGATGATAGTTGTCCACCAGAAGAGACAGTTTGCCAAATTCCCGAACTGGAACTCGCCATTGGGAAGGGAATTGCCCCTCACTCCAGAGACCATTAAAAGAGCAATACATGTCCAGGAGCCATGTTGGGGCAGAGAGCAAGGGCACTGGCAAATTCTTTCTTGCTAAATGGGGTGGCAAATGAGAGATAAAGGAATTTGTTCCCGACAATGTTTGAGACCAAAGCTAGGGCTTGAGCAAAATGCCCAGCAATAGAATACAGGACGTGAGGATAACACCATCCAGGGAAATTCCTGGGATACATATAGGAGGACAGTGGCCAAAACTGCACCTGATCTTTACCCATACCTGCGAAGAGAGAGTATGCGATGCTATGGCTGCACATATCATTTGCAACAAATTGATTTCTGGTGTTTAAGAAGATAACAGGCCTGGGCATGAACCTGTTTAAAGGCCAGGAATTGGTCGAGAGATGGATGCCATTCACAGCATTTGAGGGTATGACAGTGGTCGTTAATAGCAACTGCAATTTGGGGGATATACCAAGGAAAGGAATTGCTGAAGCAGCAGCAAAAAGGATGGTGCCAGTCAAACTCCATATGGACTCATCAGTTCCATCATGTGGTGGACCGTTTGGGATGGCAAATAATGAAAACGCATCCCAGTCTGCATTAGCAAAGGCCCACCTAGTGATACTGAAGAAAAGATAAGACCACGTAATAAAATTCGCCGACACGGAAGTTCTGGCTGTAGAGAACCACTATCACACGCGCTTGTTCAGAGAAGCTGTAGAAATACAAAAACACGCGAACAGTTTGAACAAGAAAGAGGAAAGCCTCAAGGTAAACGGATCCTGGCTTCCCGTACTGCAGCGAACGACCGTCGCAGGTAGCAAGAGGAGAACCGCACCGGAAATGACCGCGGAGAAGCCATCGGACGTTGGCGCGCATGGTACATATAGTCTGCGCCGCATGGCCGGCCGTCTCTAGCACCTCAGCTGCCGCAGAGTCAGTTTCTGCCCCCCCCCCCCCCCCCCCCAAGAACAGGGAAAAAGTAGGCCAGGACCTGGAAGCGGGCCGCGGAACCACAGAAATGTTTTCCGCCGCCCCCGTTCAGAATTCCGCGTCTGCCATCGTTATAGTAGGGTCAGCAATGCCACCGGAAAACCCAACGGTGACAACAAAAGTGGCAACTGACGATAACCTGGCAGCAAGCCCCCTTTCCGCTACCGACATGGCAAAACTACACAAAACGCAGACAGACAAATACATCGTCAGGATTTGCGATCCCGCCCCTCCCTCCCCTCTCCTCAACCCTCTCCTGCTTGCCCACGGCTGTAACCGCCTTGCCGACCACATCCGCAGCCTGAATGGCAAGCAGAAGCCCAGTCAACCGACTAAAATCCTACCCAAACCCGCAACTGCCACCCAACCCCCTACCCGATCCCAGTTCCTCAAATCCCCCCCACTCAAGTCCACCACATCAAAGCAACGGCGTGCAAGGAAAGACAAAAAGGAGAAGCTCTCCAAGGGGAAAAAGCACTCCACCACCCCCACCCCAACCACTTCCACACCCTCTGAGGAGCCAGCGCCCCCGACAGCACCTGTCGTCGCACTGGGAGGGGACCAGGAAACACCGGCACTGGAAGGGAACCGCGTAACCGGGCAGGACTCGGATGGTTTCGTGCTGGCGAGGAAAACCTTTCGCCAGCCGAGGCCCCCGCCGGCCCGGGGAGTGGATCCCACCCCGAACAGGTTCCAGGCGGTGGCCGATGAGCCAGAGGCACCTCAAGACACAACAACACAAACACAAAACCAGGTCACCCACCACCTCCCTCCGATCGTCGCTGAGTTCACTCAGAACTACGAGGAACTGTTCGAAATGTTAAAAACAGAAATCGGGGGAGGAAATTTCAAGGCAAAACCTGCTGGTGGTGACAAAATAAAAATAACATTACTGACACTCGAGCACTACACCACAATAAAAACACTTCTCAGCAACAAAAACATACCCCACTACACTTTCCCCACAACAAAAACACGTAATAAAAACATAGTTATCAGAGACCTACCAAGACGAGTGGCCCCCCAGGCGATCAAAACAGACCTGACTGCCCAGGGGTACATCGTCAAGGCGGTCCAACAAATGGGACACATAGGGAGCAAATGGCCCTTGTACCAGGTCACACTACCGGACGTCCCACAAAATAAAAGGGACATTAAGATTATCCTGGCGGTCCCTGTGACCACTGAACCACTGCGCCGCAAAAACAAGACGGTGCAGTGCTTCAGATGCCAGGGCCTCAACCACATTGCGGCACACTGCTCCATGGCAGTGAGGTGCAGGAAATGCGCCGAGGCCCATGACACAAGAACTTGCAACATCAAACACACAGACCCGCAAATAAGGTGCGCGCTGTGTGGGAAAAACCACACAGCGGGTTACCAAGGTTGTGAGGTCCATAAAAGACACTCACAGCAGGCAAAGGGCGCAAAGGCCGCCCCCCACACACGAAAAGTAAACACCACGAACCCATCCAGACACACAAGAAACCAAAACATGACAACACACACAGACAAGGCCTGGGTAAAACCAAGGCCAGATACACCAAGGGCAACATATGCGGAAGTGGTTTCTCCCCCAGAGGAATCATGAAAGCATTGCCCAACCACCACAACGCCAGACACTATCACAAGAACAACACCGGGAAATACACAGCAACAACGACCAGGTCCACCATGGCAGAGAAAGCCCTAGGGAACCCCACACACACTCCCCCCCCCCCCCCCCCCCATGGATCAGTTGTTAGGCGTAATGGTGCAGACCATGAACCTCGTCATGGAAATGATGAAGGAATTCAGGGAAGCCCAGAAGCAGAACACACAGATACTCGCTGCCCTTCAGGCAACAGTCCAGCAGTCGCTCCCCTCTGCGACTTCCTTAGTAGTATCAAACCCCCATCATGAATAGAAGACCAAACATCCAAGGCCTGACAATGTGCGTCTTTAACGCAGACGGCATTGTTAATCAAGAGGTCGAGTTCAGAGAACTCATGAAGGAGTTCTCCATCGACATATGCATGATGGGGGAAATCCACCTAAAACCAGGAATAAAAGCGACAGTCCCCAACTATGTTAGCTACCGCAAAGACAGGCCAACCCAAGGTGGAGGAGTGGCCATATACATAAAAAGAGGGATCCCCCACCACCAGGTATTCCTACCAGCTACCAATAAAATCGAAGCAGTGGCGGTGGAAGTAACCACTGCCACTGGACCCCTAACAATTGTTGCAGTCTACCGACCCCCACATGACCAGATAGATGAGGGAGACATAGCTACTCTAGGGCAAATTGAAGGCAAATTCGTAATAGGGGGAGACTTCAATGCCAAACACCCTGATTGGAATTCTAGAGTAACCTCCAGAGCAGGCGCCAAACTGCAACAACTAGCGCGCACCCACCACTTCGAAACATGGGGTCCAGTCGAGCACACACATTTTCCGAAAAACGGAAGCAGGCCCGATGTGTTAGATATAGCTCTCACTAGGAGGATCGCAGGATTTGTGACCGCAAGGACAATCAACAGAATGTCCTCCGACCACAACCCAGTGATTCTAGAAGTCGATGTGGGAGAATGGGTAGCACTCCCACGGTACCAGACGTCTTACAAACGCACAGACTGGGAGCGATACCAAGAAACTGTCGCCTCTGATATCGCTCGCGCTCCGCCACCTACTGCCGAAACACTAGAACAAGCGCTACAAGACTTGACAGGCACCATCTTGCAGGCAGCGGAAGAGGCCTCCCCACCACAAAGGGATGGCCCTCCACCGCAAATACAGCTCCCGGAACACTTGCTAGCTCAAATCCGACACAAGAACAGAGTGGCAAAAGAGTGGAAGATCACCAGAAATCAGGCCACCAGGAGGCTGCTCAATCGTCTACAGAGAGAACTGAAGGTAGCGCTCAATGAGCACAGAAACCAGCAATGGCAAAACCGCCTCACAGCTCTCAAAGTAGATGATCACACACTATGGCAAGCGACCAAACAGTTTACAAAAAGACGCGCTAGGATGCCACCACTGTACGGCGAGCAGGGATTGGTCTACAGCCATGCTGGAAAGGCCAACGCCCTCGCCGACTCCTTCGAGAAGCAGTTCCAAGCGGCAGAACCCCAGGATGACGAACATGAAAGAGTGGGCCGTCGTCAGCTGGCTGTCTTCCTCAATGCCGAGGAAGACCCTGAGGACGAACCCATACATTTTGCCCCCGAGGACGTGGCAAGAGTAATCAGGTCCCTCCCTACAAAAAAGGCACCAGGGCACGATAGTGTCACCAATCAGTTAGTCAAAAAACTCCCACCCACAGCAATCACACACCTCGCGAACGTCCTCAATGAGATTAATCGATCCCGTGTTTTCCCAGCTTGCTGGAAACATGCGGAAGTGGTCGCGATACACAAACCAGGGAAAGACCCTCTATTCCCGCAGCACTACAGGCCGATTAGCCTCTTGCCAACTCTCAGCAAGATCTATGAGCGCCTCCTGCTAAGACCCATACAAGAACATATTACCAGAGAGCAAATTCTGCCGGATTTCCAATTTGGATTCCGGCAGAACCACTCTGCCCCACAGCAGGTCATGAGAATGGTTGAAGCAGCCACAGAGGGCTTCAACCACAGAGGCTACTGCGGGATAGTGCTACTAGACGTAGCCAAATCCTTTGATTCAGTATGGCATAGAGGGCTACTCTACAAGTTGTACACACAAGGGTTTCCCAGGAGAATAGTTCAGCTAATCAAGAGCTACCTCTCGAATAGGACTTTCTCCATCAAAGTAGAAACTGCCACCTCCACCAGAAGGCGTATTCGTGCCGGGGTGCCGCAGGGATCGGTCCTGGGGCCCGTATTATACAGTTTGTACACTGCGGACACTCCAACGGCCCCCCTGGTGCACACCGCACAGTATGCGGACGACACAGCCTTCTACACAAGAAATGCGAACAAGGACCTGGTCATTCGTAGGCTACAAAGGGTTTTAGACGACACAGAAACCTGGGCCCGTCGCTGGCGCATCACCATCAATTCTGAAAAGACGCAGGCAATGCTGATTACCCGAAGGCTCGGAAGGCGCGAACCTCCCCAACGTCCCCCCCTCCACCTCCACCTAAATGGAACCCAACTCCCCTGGCACAGAACCGCCAAGTACCTTGGCGTAACCTTGGACTCTCGTCTTACGTGGAAACCTCACATAGACGAGGTCCACAGGAAGGTCTGCGCCAGAATGTCCATCCTATACCCTATCCTGAACACAACCAGCTCCCTTCCCTGCCCAGTAGCAGTAAATGTATACCAGGCCCTGATCCGGCCGGTAATGGAGTATGCGTGCCCTGTCTGGGGATACGCAGCAAAGCAGCACCTGGACAAACTCCAGAGGCTGCAGAACCGCGCCCTCAGAAGGGCACTACATCTACCACTTGGATTCCCCACAGACGACCTGCACGCCGCAGCCGAAATCCCACTTCTGAGAGCGTTTCCAGGATCTGGCAAGGGCCTTCTATGAAGGTTCCTCCAGATCCGGGACCGAGTGAGGTGGCGCAGTGGTTAGCACACTGGACTCGCATTCGGGAGGACGACGGTTCAATCCCGTCTCCAGCCATCCTGATTTAGGTTTCCGTGATTTCCCTAAATCATTTCAGGCAAATGCCGGGATGGTTCCTTTGAAAGGGCACGGCCGATTTCCTTCCCCATCCTTCCCTAACCCGAGCTTGTGCTCCGTCTCTAATGACCTCGTTGTCGACGGGACGTTAAACAACACACTAACTAACACTAACCAGATCCGGAAATGCACTCATCCACTCCCTAGGTCGGTACGACATGTCCCGCGATAAGCACAAGTGCCCTATGACGATCTTCGACGATTAAGTCGAAGAGAAAATCCCAACACCCAATCCCTAATCCAGTTGCTTCCCATATAACACCAATCATCTCGCCTACCCCAGGCAAGCACCAGACACATTCACAACAATTCATCACATATCACAGACACCAAAAATATATAGAAAAAACACACACACACGTACACAGGGGAGTAAAAGCCAAAAGGCTACAAACTCCCCCTCACACTTCCCCAAAGAGGGGAATGTATTAGATGAGAGCAGCAGCAGAGCTCGGCTCCAGTTCACCACCGGCAATGGAGGGTGAAGCTTTGACAATGCCCGCCACTCGTGCTGGCGAAATGTCAGAAAAATCATTAGATGAACGTCGGCCGAAGAACCTGAGACAGAAGCCAATAGGCAGTTTGTCAAAGATAAGACAGTCGGCAAATGGTCGCTGTTGCACAAATCTTAATGGGAAAAGGAGTAGGGAGGAGAGGGACCACGTTGGAGATTCTAGACACGGAGTTCTTCCATAAATGCCTCACACTATGGAAATAGAACCTAGGAATGGAGGTCAAATCCTTAAGGGGGGCCAGAAAAAGCTGGAAAAAAAGGGAGAGTGGAAACACATAGACATAAGACATAAGAACGAACAGAAATTGTGGAACCGAAGGGTTAGTCATTTCGTCATAAAGAGAAACACAGAGGGAGAAGGAGGGTGGGTATGAGAGGGAGGAGCTAAGATGGGAAGGAGCGGATATGGGGAAGGGAATGCAGCCCAGGGGAGAAAAAAGACTGCAATAGCTCGGAGCCCTGTGAGCACCTTGGAGAATTGTTATTTGGTTCCTCAGGCAGAAATATAAGAAATACATGTTTTAGCATTTTTGTAAATTCAGCTCCTAAGGGAGTGTTATAGTAGGTGAATTTTTTTTAAAAATAAATCATTATTAAAAACTGCTAAGGCTATTTTAAAGCTACATCTATGAAACTTCTTATTTGGCTTCTCAGTTACAAATAAAAAATACGTTTTCAGTGTTTTTTGGAAATTCAACCCCCTAACGGGGTGAAATATGGGATGAAAAGTTTTATGAAACTATTTCATATAAAAGCATAATCGTGTTTTAGTCAGAAGTACATTCGGAAAAGACCATGATTCCATGGCCTTAAATTAGCGTGAAAAGTTTAGAAGATGTTGCAGTTTGTGAACTAAATCAAAGAAAGCTATTTAACAGTCACCACAATAAATCAGCTTTGTCAGAATTGTGTAGAAAAAGAATTTTTCAGTAGACCTAATTCAGGGTGATCCAGAAAGAACTCTCTTTTTTAATTGTTTACTAAAACTCATCTTCATCAGAGCACTCAGATCCGCAGCTCGTGGTCTAGTGGCTAGTGTTGCTGCCTCTGGATCACGGGGTCCCAGGTTCGATTCTCGTCTGGGTTAGGGACTTTCTCTGTCCTGGGACTGGGTGTTTATGTTGTCCTCATCATTTCATCATGATCATCATCATTCGTGACAGTGGCTCGATTGGATTGCATGAAAATTTGGACTGGGTAAAAATTGGGACTTTGTACGGGCGCTGATGACAGCGCAGTTGAGCGCCCCACAAACCAAACATCATCGCCATCATCAGAGCACTCATGTAGAAGAGCTATGCAGCTGCTATGCAAAGTGTTCCCCTGCACAGCAACCGGTATACAGATGTTGGCCTCTTGTGTCTGGAGATTTGCAAGGAGAATATCAAATACTCTGGATTTAAGATACCCCTGAGGAAGAAATCGGGAGCCATCGGATTTTGTGAACGTGACAGTCAAGAAACATCACCAAATCAGGAGATGAGACGTCGAAGAAACCGTTCACACAGTTCACCCATTCTGCAGTTACACCGACTTGTTGATACCACGAGATTGGACAGTGATATTGTTGTAGCACAGGGTCGACAAAATTCCGAAACGTGGACATATATCGCTTGGACATCACAGAACACGTTGCACCATTGTTGTCCCGAAAAAAATATGGACCGACGATTGTAGCAGGTCCACAACAGGCTAAGAAGTGCCTGTTCGTGGACTTGCTGTGGGTTCTCAGTGCCCCAAAAACGGCAGTTTTGCTTGTTAGCTGTCCCTGACAATAATAAGTTTGCCTCATCAGTCATTATGAAGCTGTCAACAATTCCTGGATTAGCCACCCTCATTTACATAGACGTGATGCAAAACCAAACTCGTCCGATCTTGTTGGTGGGCCTTAAGCGTTGCGCCATTTGCATCTTTTAGGGGCGTGTATGCAAATCTACGTGTAAAATGCACTGTACACAGCTGTGGCTCATGTTTAGTGTCTGCGGTCTGCAGCGGAACGATCGTCAAGGACTTGTTTGAATTGATGCCCCTACACAATCGATGTTTTCCGTGTCCTCACATTTCGGGGACATTCAGCAGACTTGCTATCACGCACTGACCCATCTGCGCCATGAGCAATCCAACGCCTTATGGTATGGCCACCCGGGAGTTTCGAGTCCTCCTTCGGGCATGGGTGTGTGTAAGTCCCATAAGATTTCACACACATTTGAACATTTTGTTCCTAGCGTGTCACAGACTATCTGCGCTTACAACAGCCAACTGAAAAGGGGTGTTCTTTCTGTTTCACCTTGTATATGTTTATAAAATTATTGTTGAAGTAATTTCAAGGCAAACCAATCGTTACTGACGACAAAACAAGTACGACGTTAAACAAAATTACAATATTTCGATTGCCGGCCGTGGTGGCCGTGCGGTTCTAGGCGCTGCAGTCAGGAACCGCGGGACTGCTACGGTCGCAGGTTCGAATCCCGCCTCGGGCATGGATGTGTGTGATGTCCTTAGGTTAGTTAGGTTTAAGTAGTTCTAAGTTTTAGGGGACTGATGACCTGAGATGTTAAGTCCCATAGTGCTCAGAGCCATTTTTGATATTTCGATTCCATTTCCAATAATATCCGTTTGAGAATTCAGTACTGGGTGCAATACGGGCGCTAATAACTATGGAACCACTTATCCGATTTGTCTCTTTCTGTTTTAACTCGCTATATCAAATGAAATTAAACGCATTGGAACACTGCAATTAGGCCTATGCAAAGACTGCCAGGTTAAAGGTCACTAACTCTTTCATAGTCTTGCATATGATCAAAGAGCATAACAACATACACATTGAAATAAAGAAAAACAACAAAAATCTGTGCAGACTATCGAAGTCTACGCTTAGGTAGCGGGCACTTAAGTCAATAGTGATATATTACATATACATATTACACGCAAACAAAGTTGACACTCTGCGCGATGGCTGATGGGAGAGACTGCAAAGGCGTCTACCATTTACAGCCGCTCCCTTCAGCCAGCGCGCCAAGTGTCAATTTGTTTGCGTGATTAACGTTATAGGTATTAACAGCACTGTTGTCCAAGGCAAACGATATGTCTTACATCATGTGTCTATATTTCTTCTGCTCTGTGTCAGTTCCCCACTATAATTAACCAGGAGGAGTTCACCTGACCTTACAATTAACCCGTAGAGCGATAGCGTGCGAGGCAGAGTGAAATGTACGCTACAGTATCCCCGCGTCTAATAGAATGATTCCAGTATCCTATGCGAATGCTAGGCCAGTCCGCTATCTTCGCCTCAGAGACACAAACAGTTGAAACAAACGTTAAACATGTTACAAACGGGTCGAGTACGTATACGTATTTATTAGCAATGTGGTAACCAGATGGGTTGGAGATACCGTAAAGAATTAAACAGAAATTTGTGGCACAACCTGACTAGAAGAAAGGATCAATTGATAGGACACATTCTGAGGCATCAAGGGATCACCATTTTAGTGTTGGAGGGAAGTGTGGTAGGTAAAAATAGTAGAAAAAGACCAAGAGTAAATACAGTAAACAGTTTCAAAGGGTTGTTAGTTGCTGTAGTTATTGGGATATGAAGAGACTTGCACAGGATACAGTAGCATGGAGAGCTGCAACAAACCTGTCTTCGAACTGAAGACCACAACAACATGGTGACCAGAAACTGCATGTAGCACAGAAATATATATATATATTTATTTATTTATTTATTTTCCGTTGTGTCGTATGATCTACCTGTTCGGAATCTGTATCAGAGGATGGATGTTTGAGACAGACGAAATCGATTATATGAAAACATAATTGTATCTGGGACAGAAAATAAAATTCATTTTAACGTCTGTAACAAATTTTCAAATGCGTGTGAATTCCTAAGGGCCGGCTAGTGTGGCCGTGCGGTTCTAGGCGCTTCAGTCTGGAACCGCGCGACTGCTTCGGTCGCAGGTTCAAGTCCTGTCTCGGGCATGGATGTGTGTGATGTCCTTAAGTTAGTTAGGTTTAAGTAGTTCTAAGTCCTAGGCGACTGATGACCTCAGATGTTAAGTCCCATAGTGCTCAGAGCCATTTGAACCATTTCCTAAGGGATCAAACTGCTGAGCTCATCGGTCCCTAGATTTGCACACTACTTGACTAACTTATGCTAAGGAAAACATACACACCCATGCCCGAAGGGAGGACTCGAACCTCCGGCGGGAGTGGCCGCGCAACCCGTGACATGGTGTCGCAAACCCCGCGGCAACTGAAGCAGACACGCCAACACAGTCATACAGAAATATACGGTAACTGCCAAATTCAAGGGGTGTGGAGGGGGGTCGTCTGTAGTCCTTGTGGCAGACATGATACCTCCAAGAAATTGATTCATCGGAACAGGAACACTCGTATCCACATGATTTTAGAACTGATATTTGACTACTGTTCACACAATACAGCCTACTATTTGCAGCTGATATTCTTCAGTGATGTTTACGGAATTCTTATTTGACTGATGTATCCGGGTTAACTATGTTATTACTCTAATTAATCCACATTTAGGTATTTATTTACGAGATAAATAATACGCTTACATGGTAACACACACTCTCTGTCTCTCTTCGTTTATTTATTTCGATTTCCGATCAGTATTGGGATGAATTACAAGGACTTGGAGAGAGTCATGTTCACATTATCATAGAGATACAATAAAGAAATCTATATCAACAAAAATGTTGCAAAGTGGTGAGTAAGCTTAAAAGTTGAAGTAAAATAAATAAAGTAAATTTAAAGTAAACGTTACCTAAATTCCTAAATTAACGAGAATATCTTACGGTTCAAGTAAATATGACATAAATTACTGAGAATATTTTACGACACAGAAAATAAAGAATATCTATGCACGGAATCATCGCCAGGAGGACGAGTAATGGCTAATACATTAGAATCTGTCTCTCTCTCCCTCTCTCTCTCTCTCTTTCACACACACACATGTGGAATCCAGAGCGTACCGTGGACTTAACCCAGGGATTAACACAAACGGTTTCGCAGTGGGTGACAAAATAGCTATGAGATTTGACGACGTATGGTTCTACGAGCACTTGCTACTAGCCACTATCCATTACATCATCTGACTTTCTTCAAACTGATGCTGAATGATTACGCCTGTCTGTTGGTAGGTCTGTAAGAAAATACGGTTCGCGAAAAAAAATAATGTAAGAAGGGGACGGGCAGCTTCCCACCAGTGTCATTCGCTGGGACATGTTGACCACTTAACTTGGCCCCACAAACAAATTTTATACAAAATGTTACCAATGTTTAAAGGAGAGCTTATCAGCAAATGCCGAAATTGGAAATAGCCTCCGAAATATTTGCAACGGAAAACCCCTTTACTTTACAGTCAGCTTGTTGAGATTTTGCTGAAATGAAAAATTCTTAACAGCTCTCACTCATGGATAGGGAATGAGAAATAATAAACATAATAAATTAGGTAATTAATGCAAGTAAAAATAAACAAGAGAAAGATATATGTACAATTTTTAAAACAGTGTAAGCCTAACCCATGTACGGCAAATTCTGGACTGTTGTCAGTAGCTTGACAACATGTTGACCACATACCAAAATATTTTTCTCAAATCGGAACTCACTTAGCAACTTTTCTAATTCATCTTTCTCTGTTACATCAACTGTACGTTATCAGCGAAATAAACATTTTAGTAGCAGGTTTTCCTGGGCATCTCAAGTTAGCGTGATTCATTGCTACACACTAATTTAAAATGAAAACGTTTTGAAGTTAAAACTGTGGTATCATTACAGCCATGCATAACAATTTTGTTGAAGTCTGCCTAATAAAACAGACTATTATAGACAACACTGAAAGCTGAAAAACCTATACACTGAACAGGTTAGTCTGAAGTTATACGAATATTCTGTTCTAAAGGTGCATGAATATTTTTGCGTACAATGTGCGGACGATTATTTTAGATTTTCCTCTATTTGCAGCATTGTGTATGAAGTTCTAAAATTTTCTGGATTCCACATCACAGGGCTGAAAATTCCATCCTGTATGTCTTTGTTTTGTGTGTCTAAGGAACTGAAGCTCTAGACACAACACGGAACTGAAATTGTAGTAAATAAGAATTATTCCGAATAACTGCTCGTAGATGCGTATTTAGTTTTATAGAACAAAGCTTCAGGTTCCGAATAGTGTTCTGATGGGGCACTTTAAAACATTGCTTAGAAAAAAAAACAACATTAAATCTGACCTCATTTAAAGTTGCTTAATTTATTTGGTTCAAGAATTAGGGTGCATTCCCCTTTCCAGGGAGTGATATACATATCTCCACGAACTGATGCAGCAATTGCCAAAACGGCAGATGTGTTTAGCTCAAGTCTTGAAAGTCCGTTGTTTATGTTACGTATACTATCCCTCATTGAGAGTGAATGCAATATCCTCTTTAACAGCACGACATGTCCACCGCAGTAGAAAACGTAAGAGCTTTACTAAGAGCCATATTTCTACTGTGTTGACTATGTACATAGGTTTCCGCGTTATTTCCGCTTTGTATCTAAATTACTCTTTCTTAAGCTCAATTTGGCGGTTTCAAGGTTATCACGTTGTTTATAAGCAAAAATAAGATATCCCCTACTGCGCATGCGCCAACGTCACGTGTGCACACGGACTTGAGGAAGTAAACGGGAACTGAATGTTGTTGTGCTGTGATCGCTCTGGTTGGTGGATGTTAAGAGTTGTATTCTGTTTGAAGTGACCGTGAAAGGATTGCGAGTTTTCGTATTTGGTGCACTGGAATTGGCAAGATAACAGTATAATCGATCTTGTTTGCCTTTGAGAGTGGTTTTCTTTAAAATGATGGAGCAGGATATGATTAACGGCCAGGACAATGATATTGACGAGGCAGCAGAAGATGGCGTCGTGAATGGCGATATAGCTGGAAAAGCCGGTCCAGTTGATTCTAAGACTATTGACTCAGTTTCTGTGGATAACAGAATTAAGCGCAAAGCGAGAAGGCTGATCAAGCAGCTAAGCAAGGAAGTTGTAACAAATGGTACGTCGGTTGCTCTTCGTAAAAATAGCCGTCGACCAAGAAATGGTTTTGGCAGAGGACTGCCGAAGAAAGGTAAGATTTATCAGTAAGTCGCCCTTTAAGTACCGACAGTACTTTCAGAATTTTAAAATAAAATAAAACTATTTTTAGGAGGTGATAGAGAACAACTATTTTAATGTAGGCAAAGTTAAGAGTTTATGCGTGTTAGTCTTGCGGGATACCGATTTTGTTCAGTAGCTGAAGCCGCGCAAAGTTATTGAAATTGGAAAAATAATATTTTTTTTCTTAAGCAGGTACACCAGTTTTTCTGTTTTTGTGTAATATCGGCTTTGACTGAAATATTTAGGAGACACTTTTTTGTTAGATTAATTTTGCAAATTGCGTTTGAGAGACTTCGAGCAGAAGAAATAGTTTACTCCAAAATTGTACAAGTATAATAAGCATATTTGTGAATGTTAGATATGAGAGGAATGTTTCCCTTAAGAAAACAAAGTTTATCAAATGAGAGATCTGCAACGAAGAGTTATTTTTATAGCGGTACAATTAGGTAAAAAAAATTTACTACGATGTTTGACGTGAACAGTTTCAGTAATTTAAAATTGTGCTCAGTGTTCTGTGGTGGAGAAGAGCAGTTAATCCGGCTACGGTTCTTCATTGGTTTGTGTGGACTTTGTGGAATGTAAACTGCACTCATAAACATTCAGATAAGCCAATTAACTTCAATGTGAAGTGGCCAGAAGGGAATAGATTTAATCATGCTGAAAATAATTGTGCAAAGCAATCACTAGGCAGGCCGAATGTCGCTTAAACAAAAGTTAACAAGAGCTGAAACAAAAGTTAAGAGATTGCTTTGTCGTTCTGCCAGAATATCTTATCCATCCATTCAAAATTAAACAGTGTTTAGTTAAAAGAGGAAGAAATTCAGTGAAAGGAATGTTTTCTGTGTGTTGTAATTGTGTCATTGATGTTTCAGCTCTTCTCCAGGTTGGTACTCTTCAAAGTTGTTGTTTTTCTGTTGGTTGTTTTGTGCACAGACTTTGAGGGGAGTGTTCAGTAAATCATTTGAACCATTGAAACGTAATGAAACTAGACGTGCTTTCCCTCACAAAACGTGATATGCAGGGATCGTGGCCATTAAAATACAATCTTACTATTTGTTATTATGGTGGTGCACCATCATTAGAGGGTTTCTCGTTATTCCACTGTAACAGATGATTGTTTGGGCAATGTGTGAACACTGGTGGCATGATGCTCATCTATATTGACAGTTTTTAGTAATTGTACTGTATACTTTAACGAAACACTTTTTTATTGTTTAAACTGGCAGACAATTTGTTGGTTATTCTATAAAAATAAACCTAAGAGTAATTTTTTACGTCGCGTTATAAATTTTCTAATATTTTCACTTTTGGGGAAGGTATCCTATGATACAGAATACAAACCTAACAGTAGTTTCAATTTGTAAGTTGCAGCCTGGCAATGTCACATGTTAGATTGTTGCTGCAGGACCAGATACTGTCAGCTGCTTCTGTTATAAGTGGAGTTTACTACTTTAATGTGCAAGTTCATACAACATATGTTTCTTAATGCTCAGTCACAATAAATGTCACTCATATTCCACTCAGTGAGCATTGGATATCGTGTAGGAATCAGCAAGACTGTAATTGTTGGGGTACCCCACTGACTTCCTACAACTAGTAGAAGAATCTTGGGTGTGTGCATATTGTTTGGGTGAACTATTTATGCCTGCACAGTTAAGTTATTGACTGAAGTGAAATAAAGTAGACATGGAGAATGTGCTGCAGGCACAGTTTTTACAGCTGTTGAATAGCACCAAGGGTGTTGTCAAGCTATGTATCCACATCTGAAGTATGTGTCCCATTCCTTTCCTTTGCGAGTCCCTGCACACAGGTCAGGACAGTGGGGCACAGTGCTATGAACCAGAACAATGCCACTACCTATTTTCTCCCAGCCAGTTATTGGTTCTGAAAATTTCTTCCCCATGGTTTCGGCTGTATACAGTCTAGTAAAAGTGTGAGTGCGTTTGTGGCCATGAGTACAGAAACAGGTTAGTCATTGATTACTGAATTCACTTTATTAATCTTAGTATATAGTAAGTTGTGGCTCAGTGGAAACGTGCCAGACTATAGATCCAAAGGTCTCTGTTTGGTCCCTGGCCAGTCCAAGGATTTTTGTCTATTACTTGTCATTTTTTTCATATTGGTAATGTTTATTGATGTGGAAAATACCAATATGTACTGTGGTGTAGAATCCCCTCTAAATAGCTGGGTAAGTCTGTCCAAAGGCCAGAGGAAGGCAATGGCATACCACCTGCAACTGGACCATACCTAGTAAAGCACTGTGATCCTCAAAATAATCTTTGGATTGATGATTGCTTTACTTCTTTACTTAGTAATAACTGTGATCTGTGTGCAGTTGATAACAAATATAGTTAAAAAATCAGTTTTGTGTGCCACAGATATCGGAAGCAAAACCACATGATGATATCTTGCTTGTCTTTGATGTTTACTCATATTTTTAGTCGTGGTATTATTTATTGTAAGGAGTGCGATCTTAAATTAGGATAGTAGGTGGCCAAAATTGGGCATTTTTATAAGGCTCTCCAATAATTAGATGCCATGAAAAATGCCTACAGTTTTTGTGGATATCCGTAAGTTATTATTGGCATTCTGTAACTGTTTGACAAATGAATCAAGTCTGGCCATAATGATATTTTAGTAACATTTATATTTTAGCTACTATTTTGTTTTCTGAGCGCAAATTACCTACAACTACACGTAAAGATATTGCCATCTGTGTGTGGGTGGTGGTTCATTTCTGCAGTCTTTGACACAGTAAAGCATATGCCACCAATACGCCATTTCACCCATGAATAAGTGCCATGAAAACATTTAGAGATGCCACAATTTCCATAAAGCGACTAGTTATGAATCTCTGTTAGCAGTATGCAGAAATCAATTCATGATACTATTTTTAAGGTGCCATTTTTATTAACATCCATGACAAGAAAAGCACGTAATTTAAACCTGTCACCCTCTTGTTGGGAACTTACGTAAGGGCTATTGCTTCCGCATGTTTGGAGACTTGTGCATATTAAGTTACATAGTAGGCACTAGAAATGAATGTGTATGCTGTTAATGTGTCCGATTAAACGTCTAAAATAAGTTATTAGTTTTACTATGGTTAAAAGCAAAAGCAGCTACTATAGTACATTTGTTCGAGCGCGCGAGAAAACATGAGCCGGTACCCTGTGCGACGTGGCCAGCCGCATTGCGGCACTGGCGTCGGCCGGAGAGCTGGAAACTTCTGGGTCACCTCTGGGCACCCCACCCACTGTGTGAACGACCGGGCACCGTGTGGTCGTGGACTCGCGTGTGGCCCCGGCTGCCTTGTGTAGGCAACATGTAGGAGGTTGAATTTGTGCCGCAGAGTCCCATAAAAATTCTACATAAACGTGTAGGTTGCAAGTATTGAAGTGCCGTAGTCCACTGCTTCTCTTTGCCTTGCGAAGGCTGGAGGGTACATAAACAAGTTCTGTTTTGTGGTAATATAATCGTTAAGTCAAGAAAGTGTAGCTTATAATATGAGAATTGTGGAAATTGCTTCTTAATGATAAATGAAGTAATAATAAGTAACCATTAATCGAATGCTTTCGCAAGATTCCCACCCAAAGATTTAAACCCACCCTTGTAATTTTCAGACATTCGACTCTATTTCTGTTGTACTTAAAACGCAGAAGCCAACTTCCCAGGACACCCAAAGTTTAATAGTTTTTGACAGGTTGGCATTAGTCTTAGGAATATTTATCAGGTATAGAAATGTTTCTCTTAATACCCGCACGTTAAGTAGTTAAAGCTGGTGAGTAGAAACGGTTTGTTAAGAAATTTAATGCCTGGAGTATTCTTGAATTTGAATTTTTTTCCACAAAATGAGTATTTATTATTCTAAAGACATGAAGATTTTTAAAATGTTTTCTTATAATGGTTGTGTTCTTAGAACTACAGTTGCCTCTGGACGATCAGTATTATTGTTAGTATGTGTTATAGTGTGTTACGTTACCGAAGGCCTCACGAAACTGCTCATACAGGTAGTTCAGTTACTTAGATTTCGAGATTTTTGACGATCAAGATGCTGGTGTTTTCATCTTTGTTGTATGAAGAATAAGAAGGTGATACGAAAGATTGTTAGGTAGAGGCAGAAATTCGCATTCGGAAACGGCATTATTATATCTTATCACGGCACATTACCGTAGGGCACTTGTTATTACGTTCTCCCAGCAACAATTGATAAATGCCATTTTTTTGCTCACCTTGACATTTCATAAAATAGTCAGTCATGAGGAGTTCGAAGAGTCCAGTAGATTAATCAATTAGCAGTATTGACTTTTTCACTCACATTCCAAACATGACTGCAAATTTCAGGCTCTAATTATTTACGGAAGAATGGGTAATTCGTGGAAGCCGACCACGAGAAATAACAGTTCGGCTTCCGGAGCAATGTAGGAACGTCCAAGATAATTAGTAACACTGCGACTTAGAAGACAAGTTAACGAAAGGCAAATCTACCTTTTGTAACATTTGTAGATTTAGAGATAACTTGGTTGTAGCTCACATCCGATGTTATTCAATCTATTCTTTGAGGAAGCACTGAAAGAAACCAAAGAAAAAATTGTAGAAGCATTTAAAATTTCGTGCGCAAAAATGAAAACTTCGAGTTACGCCAATGACATGGTACTGTATGTCAGTGAAAGATTTGGGAGGGCAATTGAACAGAATAGTAGTGTTTTAGAAAGAGGTTAATAGATGTAGTTTTCCTGGAATGTAAGGCTTGCACTGCAGTGACGCGTGAACATTAGCTAAGAATGCGGAGCTCCATATAAGATTTACAAGAAATTCCGTTTTTAATTCGACAAGTTTTCCTTTATTTAGTTTCTGGGTGACTTATTGAATGCAATACGTATTACTGTTGTCGGAAACTAGTCTTACCGATCTGAATTGTTGTTGGGTTTATAAAATGACCTACTGATAATCTGTAATTAGAGTTTACTTAGGTGACGCGTCTGTCAGCTCTCCCTTCTAACAAATCGTCCAACCAGTTCATTGTTGAACAGTGGAGACCCAGTAAATGTTGTGCTGATTTCAGAGGTGGTGTTCAGATAACACACACATCAAAAAAAGTTTTGCATCCCCCCGGTTCCCAGAACTCCTGAAGATAGTGGTTGACTGTGGATATTGTATCACAGACACAGTCCGTTTGACCGTTCAGAGATGTCACTGAACCCGCCCAAAGATGTAAACAGTCATGCATGATCAGCGCCGACAACCGATCAGTCAGTCATTCCACCAGGAAGGAGGGACACGGCTCGTGTTGTCGGTAGTTAAGTATGCCTAAACGATCAGTACCACGGTTCGATCGCGTCCGCGTTGTTACTTTGTGCCAAGAAGGGCTCTCAACAAGGGAAGTGTCCAGGTGTCTCGGAGTGAACAAAAGCAATGTTGTTCGGACATGGATGAGATACATAGAAAGGAACTGTCGATGACATGCCTCGCTCAGACCGCCCAAGGGCTACTACTGCAGTGGATGACCGCTACGTACGGATCATGGCTCGGAGGATCACTGACAGCAACGCCACCATGTTGAATAATGCTTTTCGTGCAGGCACAGGAAGTCGTGTTAAGACTCAAAACTGGGAGCAATAGGCTGCATGGTGCGCAGCTTCACTCCCGACGTCCATGGCGAGGTCCATCTTTGCAACCACTACACCATGCAGTGTGGCACAGATGGGCCCAACGACATGGTGAATGGACCGCTCAGAATTGGCAATATGCCCTCTTCACCGATGAGTGTCGCAAAGCCTTCAACCAGACAATCGTCGGAGACGTGTTTGAAGGCAACCCGGTCAGGCTGAACGCCTTAGACACACTGTCCAGCGAGTGCAGCAAGGTGGAGGTTCCCTGCTGTTTTGTGGTGGCATTATGTGGGGCCGACGAACGCCGCTAGTGGTCATGGGAGGCGCCGTAACGGCTGTACGATACGTAAATGCCATCCTCCGACCTATAGTGCAACCATATCGGCAGTATGTTGGCAGACATTCGTCTTCATGGACGACAGTTCGCGCCCCCATTGTGCACATCTTGTGAATGACTTCCTTCAGGATAACGACATCGCTCGACTTGAGTGGCCAGCATATTCTCCAGACATGAACCTTATCGAACATGTCTGGGATAGATTGAAAAAGGCTGTTTATGGACGACGTGACCCATCAACCACTCTGAGGCATCTACGCCGAATCGCCGTTGAGGAGTGGGACAGTCTGGACCAATAGTGCCTTAATGTACTTGTGGATAGTATGCCACGAGTACAGGCATGCATCAATGCAAGAGGTCTATGCATATTAGAGGCATCGGTGTGTACAGCAATCTGCACCACCACCTGTTAAGGTCTCGCTGAATGGTGTTACAACATACAATGTGTGGTTTTCATGAGCAATAAAAAGGGCGGAAATAATGTTTATGTTGATCACTATTCAATTTTCTGTACAGGTCCCGGAACCGAGGTGATGCAAAACTTTTTTTTAATGGTTGTATATATTTTCCACTAGTCATGCGGCTGCTATTTCGTGTCCAAATCTTCGTTATTTTCCAGTCTTATGTGCGTAATTAAGGCACATTTGCTTGCCGAGTCCGTAATTTGTGGTACACTTAAGGGCATGAGTTATCTGCGCACCACTTTGGGGAACCTGGTATCAACGTAAGTTGTCCTCTGATTCAGTGCCCATCAAGAACGACGCACGTATGGCACATATGCCATTGATTGCTCCTTATAACCTCAGAAGTTAGGATGAATGAAACATTAACTCCCGAAACATCTGGCGTACTCATCAATCTTTATCAGCTATCGGCAGCAGCTGTTAAGGTTTTGGGTGTAGAAGGTAGTAAACAAGCATTAGTCACTAGATCCAATAAAAAATCAGATTACCACAGAATTACTAATGAATCACCTTCAAAAGCAGTCATATATACATCGCTAGAATACCTTATTAACGTATGCTCCAAAAATCTCTGCTATAAATATCCCGTTCCCTAAGCAACAGCTACCTGTTACATGCCTGTACAACGAGCAGGCTTTTTCTGTTTTTTTTGGCATTGTACACTTTCATTCAGATATGATCAATATGCTAGCATGTTGCTTATATCAGAATAATAAAATACTCTTACCAATAGCCTAGATGGAAGGGTAAGTGAACCAGAGACGTACAAGTTACAGATTGTTATATCCGCAATCAAGCATGGGGCCAGAAGTGTGTGATATTGTGTCAGTCACTCTGTACATCCCTGTGCTTCCTTGTAAATTCTCCTTTTTGTGCGACCCCTTCATCTCGAGATTCCAGTAACATAAAATAAGGCATTCTTGGCCACAAAAACAGTGGAGGCTTTTAAGTCCATAAAGGTCATTGAACTCAGCTCGCAGGTAAGAGGATGCCTATCTTATTCTGTACGAATGCTCCCCTTTTTATGTATAGGTCATGGACAGATTTTTTGCCGTTTTTAGAGTTCCTTTCTCAACAGTCGCGTCCTTTATTTCATTATTGTACATCAGCAGACTAGACAACTTCCTGAGTCAACGTCAGTTTTACATACAGTGTCCAACAGCACTTCTAGTAGCACCAGAGAGTAATCGAGAAAGTTTATGCGGAAATTTGGCGTCCAAGCATGCAGTACATGTTGGGTAAACGGAACTTTACTGTGTGTCAGTTTCATGAATATCACATGCCAAATAGTATCGTTGGTTCTGATGACAGACAAATAAAACGTTAGGGTTTATAGCTGGTACGATAAGCGTGATCCTCCCTTGTCCGAAATCACATGATCGTGTCAAACTATGCCCTAAGACGTTCGGACGAACCTTCAGGGAAAAGATTCCATTCTTCTGGGATATAAGGATGGAATTAATTTCTAAATAAATTCTGCATCAGAAATCGTGTATAAGCCCGTAGCTTGATAAAGTGCCTTTAGACGAAAGACTGCAAATTCAAAGTCTCCTTCATACACAAATGTCGTGTAAGACCTGACAGAAGCGTCGAGAGATTACGAAACCTAGCGTATGTTGAAATGATTCATCCTTACCCATCAGCAACCGTATAATCAACCACCACAAAATCAAATGTGTTAATAATTGACAAGTTACAATTGTGTATGTCTAGTGCGCCATTGTTGCATCACGAATTGTACAATTAGACGATCAAGGCCACATCACATACTAGTAATCATAAGCTGAATACCAAAATTCCGAAGTTATGGGTGCCGCCCTTATTACTGGTAGACCTCCGGGCTCTTGGTTCTTCAGAGCGTTTCACGTTAGCTACGCAAGATGCGTGAACGAGAGGAGAAAACTGAAACACTGTGTTCAAGGTGGAAAAATCGCTACGCTTAGTTGTTTGAAAAATCGTAGTAGTAGACTAAGTCTACGGACAAATGTTGGAAAAATACAGTAGGAACTGCGACAGGAACATGATTTATGGCCGATAATTGAGATACTTAAAAATTTTCAGCACGCTATATAGCAGTGTGTCATATTCCACAAGTTCAAACACTAGAGAAACCGAAATATTGTCAGTTGGTAGCAACTTGTGCACTGCTTTCATCTTCAGTTCTATGGTTTATGGGAGAACGGTGAGAACACAAAATGCAGATCGTTTCATTGCAGTCACTGCTTCTATCTTTGCCTAGCATAGCCACATGTACATTAGTGCGGGGAACTAAATACAATGTTGGCAGTAATGTATTTTTAATTGTTTCAGCGCGTCAGATAACCGTTACGGAAGCCTGGCAACACAGCCAGTGAGCGCGCTTAACACTTTCACTTCTCAGCGGGCATATCCGCATCGATTTTGCCCGGCAACTACGCCGCTCCTTTCATGCTGAAATAAATAATTTTGAATTTATTAGAAACTACCTGAGTTTGAAAACATGTTTCTTTTCTTGTGATTGAAGTGCGGTAGTCCTACATCACTCCGGCTTGTTTCTAAGGATTTCTGTGTCCTTGATGATGATCTTCTCAGGCACTGTTTTACGCTGTTAATACACACAAATGTTGGTACACTTACCTCCATAAAATTGTTCACGCAGCAAAAACTTACGGTCAGTTACACCAGAAGGTAACACTAAAAATACTACGCGTTAAGAAAATCTGCTGCTATATCAGATGTAGACCCTGCGATTGTAGGACGGAAATAAAAACTTAAGTTTACAGTACATTAATTACAGAACAGTAAAAGCCCTCCCCCTTTGTGATGGACCAGCTTCAAAAACGCAAGTCGCACACAGCCAAGGAAAGTGACCCAAGTCGAAAAACGGCGTCTGGTTCATATTGTTGATAAATATGTACGAAGTGTCCCAAAGTCGACGAAGAATATAAGGGAATTTACTGTCAACAGTACTCAATTGAAATGCAAGGGAAGCTTACACTATGTCAGTATGAGTTTTATAGAATTAATTCTGTAAGTAGAGTTTTCTCAAATATTGCATTTTTGAGTTAAAACTGCTCTTGCCGGGATGTGAAGTGTGAATGATATGTATAGACGGCATGAAATCATTCCTCTACCATTCACATGAAGCTATCTTACCCATTTTTCAGTTTTCAATGCCTCACAACTTAAGAAAAATCTGAGAGCACCAAAATGTGATGTTAATTATAAATTTCACAAACCTCTGTATTCAGAGGAGATTGAAGGAATGTAATGAGAATACATTTGATGTATATACTATTCAGAAAAATGATTCTACTGGGTGGTTAAAATTCAACTTTCTCTACTTGAGCCATTATAGACGCAAAATTATTCACCGCGTGGGTACCCAACTTTTTAGTAATAATGTCATGGTCAAATTATGTGCTGCTGGATTAGTGCCATGACTTGCCGGTAGACGCACTAAAGGAATACGGAGAGGTCCTGTTTCCGCTGAAGAACATGAGTCGGAAGTTCGAATTAATTGGCGAATTGGGTATTGCTCGTGGGCGAGGCAGACGGCCAATTGCGCCACAAATTGGTGAAGTTACTGTTGCCATTGTTGAGAATGCTAGTGCAGTGTGCGATCTTCAAACAGTGCACGAGTTTCCACGACAGCAGAACATTCCATGGTCCACCGTCCAAACAGCGCATGAGTTGCCACGACAGCAGAACATTCCATGGTCCACCGTTCAAACAGTGCTGCGAACAATTGTGAAAAGGTATCCAAACAAACTTAATTGCCCACAAACGCTGCCACTTGACGTTTGTAACCTGGAACATAAAACTGGTACGCAATTTACTAGCGTTACCATCTCATGAGGAAATTAAAATGGTTCTGTCAATGGTTTATTCGTTATTGCTCTTCAGCGTGTACCTTCAATGTTTCCACAAATCTTCATTGCCCTAAATCAATCGTTTACCACGGGAATTCTCGTAAGTAACAAAAGTTTAATTTCTCCTCCGAATGCGAAAATATTTTGTTGACACCGACCTACATAGGGCGGAAGGATCACCACGATAAAATGAGGGAAATCTGAGCTCGTACGGAAAGATAATAGGTGTTCATTCTTTCCTCGCGCTAAACGAAATTGGAATAATAGAGAATTCTGAAGGTGGTTCGATGAACCCTCTGCCAGGCACTTCAATGTGATTTGCAGACTATCCATGTAGATGTCGATAATTGCCCTGTGCATTTAACACTGCATTAGCATTTTTTCGTTTTTTCAAGAAATGCACGTCCATATGGACCTACTTTTCATAGTTTAATTCAACTAGAATGATCTTCGTAATTAACAGGCGTGTTGCAGATTGTATGTATTCTTCACTGTGTAACTGGTATTTGACGAGACGTAGAAAATGGGCAAAAAATTTGCTTGATTTTATCCTGCAAAAGTAGCAGATAATCGTAGTATAGTTTATTAAATAGATGTCTTAAGTGTATGCAGTTTTCAAAAGATAATATATACAGTCTTTACTAATTTAGTCACCCTACGTAGAGTTGGATGTAGCGCACTCGTATTGAAATATGTGTAGTGTTTATAGTATAATTCAAGGTTGTGCCCCGTTTGCAGAGTTGTAATGTAATACATTGGTTCTAGCAGCTTACAAGCGATAATTTACCCAATATTAACAATGTTCTGAAATCGAGTTTACCTCCTATAAGCGATCGAACAGTGCCGTTGTCAACAAACAACAGTGCTCAGGAACGACATGGTACGTCACTGAGAATAACAATCAATAACTGAACTAACGCGTAACGAATAATGCGTTAACTATCAAAGACGACCCGTCAAGAGCTAAAAAAGGCCATTTTTTACAATCCAGTATGTTGTGGGTTTATCTGCTAAAAACTTCTATTGCCATTACAGAATTCGTCTACTAAATTAACCTAAATGTTTTGCTTTACAAATCTATAGCTCGACGTTTTGCGTTTATAACCTTGTGATGCACATGTCCACTGCAGTGGACAAATGTTAATATCGCTTGTTTAGCGTTTTCAATCAGTCCTTAGGCTACAAATGCCGCGCAGTCTACTCCGCTGCACCGAGCGAGGTGGCGCAGTGGTTAGCACACTGGACTCGCATTCGGGAGGATGACTGTTCAATCCTGCGTTCGGCAATCCTGATTTAGGTTTTCCGTGATTTCCCTAGATCACTTCAGGCAAATGTTGGGATGGTTTCTTTGAAATTGCACGGCCGATTTCCTTCCTTCCCGATGACCTCGTTGTCGACGGGACGTTAAACACTAATCTCCTCCTCCTCCTCCTCCTCCTCCTCTACTCCGCTGGTCACACCCTACTGGTCTGTGCCCTGCTTGCATTTGCAGCCTCAAGACTGACTGGAAACGGCAAAGAAACGACCATTAGCAGCTGTCTTTGCAATGAGCGTGTCCACCATTTGGTTTTTTTTTTTTTTTTTTTTTTTTTTTGCAGTAATTTTCGGTGCTTTTAGGCTGAAGTTGATTTGTAATTAGTTTCAGTGTAAAGAAATTCTAGTTCATTAAATTATCGTCAGATAGTGGCTCCGTGCCAAAGTGTCAGAATATTGGAAACTAATGGGTACGTTCACGCACAGGAAGGAATCCTCACTGAAATTAAGCAATAGCTTAGGTAGGCAGACACCTTGGATGACGTTTACAGGGTGATAACAGGAGCAATGAAAAAACAATTGTTAGAGTATGTGCTAAATAAATTTCATATCTGTGGAATGCCTATGTGCCTGATATGCAAGATATGCAAGATAGGCAAGCTTTTGGGCGAAGGGGCTCCATATGCCTTACTCTTCGCCCTTGATAGTGTGATGCAGCACGCAGGAACATAAAAATACTAACAGATCAACATCATTGCCAGGAGAATCGATAGTTTGAAGATTACTTGCAACGTGTGAAATAGTGGCTGGGTACAGAATGAGCAAAGAATGGAGGTAACTAACTTGCAACTAGAATCTGGCAGAAGAAATGCCGACTAATTTTGCACGTGTTCACTTCAAAAAACTGCCGTTGTAATTCCGCTGTGTTTATATTGCAGCGCCCCTGTTCTGGAGGCGTGCTTGTGTACAGATGCTGTAAGCATGGAGGGAGTTAGCCGCCAGGGCGCCTTATTGCGTTGGCAGAGCATTACGTGGCACTCCCCGCCGGCTGTGACTTTCCCTTCTTCCTCCGTTAGCGTCGACGCAGCCGTCTTACGTAACACACGCCGCATAGGCACTGTTTATCTGAGTCGCCTGTTGTTAGTTTGTAAATAGCTGAGCTCAGCCTGCTTCGTATCTTAGTGCGAAGTAAATTATTTCGGAATTGCTAGTGGTAAAAGTGGGAGTTCTAAATTAGTTACATAATTATGTAATATTTCATCAACGACGGGTATTAGACCTACCTCAGGCCATACTTATGTGACACTTATTCGTTATGGCAATTAGACGTTTTTGCCTGATGCATTCCTCTCACAGAGAGGAGCATATTTTCTCTGATCGCCTTTGCTGTACTCATATAGTCCACAATTTTGGAGACACTATGAGAAAGAAGAATGATGTTTTGATGCTCGTTTCACTCGCACCAGTTAATATAAGCGAGTTCCTGTCTAACCACACATTGGGGAATCGCCACGAATTCGGAAATAATCAGCCATATATTTAACGTATGTTTTCTGATCAGACGTAAATGACAGCGAATATTGCAGAGTATACTTGTATTCATAAGGAAGTCTGGGAATGTGTTTAAAATGCGAAGAAAAAAATAGCATACAGAGGCACACGTTGTTGGACACCGTAACGTAATCCACGACTTAACCACTATGCTACGGCGAAGCTTTGTCTTTTATGTCTTTTGTGTCAGCTATCATAATATCCTTCAAAGGCTTATATCGTTGATGCGTCATTGGCTGATACTTAAATACAGTGTGGCGTGTTCGTAGTAAATCGTCAATGCACCATTGCGTTCTGGCAGACCTTGGGGCCTTTCGAACTGCGTGCTGCCACATGTCAATATGACGTCTCCATAGCTGTCAAAATACGTGTACAGCAAAGACGATCCACGGAAATATAGACCTTTGTGAGAGTGCGTCAGGCTCCAGCGTCTGATCATCATTGAAAGATTTTATCTCATTAATCTCTGTTAAAGATGTAAAACGTCGTCTGTCCCCTTGGGATAATCAACCTCCTCCTCCACCACCTCGTTTCCCCCTTCCCCAATGCTCTCTCTCTCTCTCTCTCTCTCTCTCTCTCTCTCTCTCTCTAAATTATGTCTACCAACTGCAAGATTAGTTGGAAGTAAAGTAGGTTTTCCTTCAGCCCGATACCTTATTCATCCAAGAAGGTAAAGGTTTTATAACTAACATCAGCCGGACGGTGTGGCCGAGCGGTTCTGGGCGCTTCAGTCTGGAGCGCGCGACCGCTACGGTCGCAGGTTCGTATCCTGCCTCGGGCATGGATGTGTGTCATGTCATTAGGTTAGTTAGGTTTAAGTAGTTCTAAGTTCTAGGGCACTGATGCCTTCAGATGTTAAGTCCTATAGTGCTCAGAGCCATTTTTTGAACTAACATCAAATTCGAACAAACATGAGTTTTCACTGGCAGTATATTATATTACCTTGGGTACGATGAGCTCCCGAAAAAGCTTTGACTAATCAAGGATCAAACCGTGAACATTAGGATTTGCAGACACCTCCTGAATCATCAAACCAATTGCTTGTTACGATTGGTAACAGAAGGCCTCTTAATAGCCTTTCATTAATCTGCAAAATGTCCCTCGTGTGTTCATACCTGAATACAGCACTAAAACACAACACAGATTGTGTAGTTATTTCATTCCATTGTTTCTTTAAAACAGAGGCGAATATCAGCGAGGACAGTTGAAAACAGTGGCTACTTGGATTCCAGAATCGTGCCAGTTCCGAAAATAGGTGACAGCGACGCAAAACAGGTTGGAAGGGTGTGGGGGTCGTCCCCGCGCTAACTGCGCAGCAGGTTGCTTACGTTCGCGCTGCTCAGCTCCCGCTGAAGGTCAGCATTGGCGCAGCGCCGCTACGCAAACCAGTGGTTTGTTATATCAACAATTTGTCCAACTTCTCACTGTATACGAAAGACTACAGAATTTACTCATTCTGGTTACAAATAAAAAGTTTTACAAGTAAGAATTTGGATTCTCTTATGGTGAGAGAGGTTTATAGCGGTATGGGGGTGGAGGTTGAAATTCTATAACGTCGCTTTCAACTTGCACACAGAAGTGTGAACTAATAGTTTATTAGTACAACCAATGTAGTGAGGCTACGCAGTGGGCAAACATTTCTTTAGACGAGTTCTTGGTCTACTTTGTTTTAGTGTTAAGTTCTTTGTTGGAACAGCTTCATTGGACAGTTTCCCCAAATATTTTTTCAGCTTCCTTGATAGTCTCAAAGGTCTGCATATTTTGTGGATTCGAAGTACTAGACCTCTTGCAGAAAATCGAAGTCTGAATTGTTTCAAAAATATCGTTTTTAATGGGTAGAGCGAAAAACCCTAGCACGATTGGTTCCGTAAAATGTAAGTCATTCAAGAAGAATGTCGGCATTTACATAAAGAAATAATTTCTCAGCACAGTGAATACAAAGAGTTTTTTTGTGATTTAAGGCTTGTAATGACTGGAGAAAGGGTGCACTCATCACATACCTCGCCCGAATGTAGAGCCGAAATGAGTAGTGCATGTTGCGTGTCGACGCAGATTTATTGCTCAAAGCTCCCGTCTCCAAGCGCAGACATGAGGGCCTCGGCGGGCCGCACGTAGTCCGTCAGCCGGCCGCAAGCCCACTAGGCCAAGGATTTTTGTTGGGACACGTGTGGCTGCCCCCAGATGAATAGTAAAACAAGCAGTAAGGCAGACGCTCGCACATTTAACTAGCTGGTGTGCGGATCCCAGCGTCTGACATCCTGTGGAATTTGTTATTCGTATTCGTTAAAACCCCTGCGTCGTAACCAGCCGAAGAAATCAATACGGAAGACTGGCAGCAGCGCAGGAGTCACACGAGTCTACAAGCCCGGCTGCGACTGTACCGCGCCTGACCTTGAGGCGACCCAGCCGGCTTGGCCTTTTATTTTAGCTCGCCTAGAGACAGCGTTACCTGTTTCCTTGGCCGCTTGAATGACGCAATAAAAACATGTTTACCAGCACGGCGTTGTGACAGCGGATAACGGTACGCCTTACGGTCGTTTAACACATCGAAATTAACCATATTTTTACGTATTCGAAAAGGCCGCATTCATTCCCAATACATTGTGTTATAAACATGGAAGTAGTAGTGTTGCTGCACTGTAACAACCTATGCGCTTTTAACATTTATGGCCGCAAGTAAAAAGCAAGTCGCACATTGTACGTCAGGCCCCTGAAAAATTGTATGGCGCTCGAAAGTCTATTCTTCTCCTATTTAACCGTGCGCTGAAGTAGTAAAAAGACTTTCCCGTACAACCACTGTCAGGGCATTTATTTGTCTTACACGGTTAACTGTTCCTGGAGACAGAAGTCACTCCGGAGGAAAGCAGATTTTAATGAGGTAATATCTCGATCGTTGTCAATATAAAAAATAAATTTGTAATGAGCGCAGGTGGCTCCTGTATATAAGAAGGGTAAAAGACGGACCCTCAAAATTACAGATCATTATCTTTAACATCGGTTTGGTACAGGCTTCATGAACATATTCTCAGTTCGAATATAATAAATTTCCTACAGACGGTAAGGCCTTTGTCCAAAAATCAGCACTAACTTAGAAAGCATAGCTCGTGCGTAACTGTTTTCCCTTTTTCTCACATGATATCCTGCTGCGAACCACGGATGAAAGGCAACAGGCAGATCCCATATTCCTAGATTTCCGGAAACGTTTGACACGGCGCCCTGCTGCAGACTGTTAATGATAGTCGATCATACAGAATTGATTCCCAGATATGTGAGTGGCTGAAAGACTTCTTAACTAATAGAACCCAGTACGTTGTATTCATCAGAGACAAGGGTATCGTAAGGAGTGCCCCAGGGAAATATGATAGGACCGTTGCCATTTGCTATACAGTGTGTCCCAGGGGAAATGATCATTATTCAGAATTATGACAGGATCCATCATTCGAAGTTAAAAGACTAGTAAACATGGACTCTAAAACTTTTGAGAGCTATGAGCACTATAGTGCGACCCATTCCTGATATTGCTTGAGCGTTTGGGATCCCCACCAGGTCGGTTAAAGGAAGATATCAAGCAGTTCGGGGGCAGGCTGCTAGATTTGTTTTCAAAAACTTCGATCATACTGCTTGAGCGTTTGGGATCCCCACCAGGTCGGTTAAAGGAAGATGTCAAGCAGTTCGGGGGCAGGCTGCTAGATTTGTTTTCAAAAACTTCGATCATCACACGAGGATTACGGACATTCTTCATGAACTCACAGGTATCCCTGGAGGGAAGACAATATTTGGTCACACTCTATTGAGAAAATTTAGAGCGCCGGCGTTTGAAGCTGACTGCAGACTGATTCTATTGCCTCCAACGTAAATTTGACCTAAGGAATACTAACATAAGAAAAATTAAGACTCTTACAGAGGGATGTGCATAGCCGTTTCTCTCTAGCTCGATTTGCAAGTGGAACAGGAAAGAAAATGACATTACTGTACAAGGTACTTCGTAACAGCTGTTTTTCTTCGTGTCAGCAGTAAAATTTTTGTAGTAACGTGGTGTTGCGTGTCGTGTGCAGTCAACATACTGTGATCCTCCAGTCGCAACGCTGAACTATCGATAATAACGCAGAGAATGCCTTTCATTAGAAATTCTTCAGTTATTCGCGCATCTGTTCTGATGTTCACTAAACTTCTCATTTGTTCAGTATTAAGTTTCGAGGGCAGTAAAGATACTGTGGTCCCTGCAAATATGTTGCTGAGATAACAGACGATATCTAGATTAAGCATTGGGTTCCACACTTCTCTTAAACTTCTGTAGAGTAAATTCTCAGACACTCGTAATAATGATCGCTCCCTTTGTTGCCAATAATAGTGAAATATTCAGTTTAGAGGAATTCCTATGCAAAAGCAGTCAGAGCACAGTTGTGATGTCTGAAGAAAGAAAGAAAGAAAGAAAGAAAGAAAGAAAGATGGAAAGAAGACACAGTGAAAAGATTGGAGAATATGCAAGGAAAAGGAAGAACAAATGAGAAGGAAGTGAAATTGTCAGTTGGTCACTAGAATAGAAAGAAAGACAAATGAAATTAATAATGTTGCAAGCGATCGAGATCAAATCACACAACAATTTCGAGTAAAATACGAAGCAATCCGGCTTTTAGTTTGGTTAGTTGTCGTCGGAGATTATTGCAATCCATTATGGACACTACCTCGGAATCGGAATGGAACACCGCTGACGTCGTGGGAAACAACTACAGTAGCGCATAACATGTTTAGTTTTCGGTTTTATTGGTGTTCATGGAGAATGGCAGATACGAAAGCTGTGGAAATATATTTGGGACGGAGGGAATAAAATCCACTGGGATAAAAAAACTGGGTATTATTGTATACGGTATTTTTCTACAAACGGTAAGTACTACCTTATTTTCTCCATAATGGAGAATCAGAAACAAAATGGGAAGTTAAGTACTTGGTTAACATACTTTCAAAACAGGTTTTATTTCCAAGGTTCATGCCTTGTCTAAATGAGTAAAGATCGGTTTATGGAGGGTCATTTTCGTTCGGCATAGCAATCTTAGGTATTTTTGAAACCAATTTATTTAATCAGTTCGGATTTTAGTTTTTGTTGTTGTTCTTGGAGGATAATTACCACCTGCATGTCGTGCCTGAAGACTTCTTCCCTAAATAACTGTCCTGGGTTCGCATAAAGCACGGTAGTGATTTTTAATACAGTATATGATAAAGTTTTTCTGATTTCCTGGTCCTTGTAATGGATACTTAAATAGTGCCACGTATCTGAACTTGTTCTTGATGGCATATACGGAACCTAATGAATGAATAAAAGTATCTCTATGTTATCGGCTGTCCATACTTAGCAGTTTTAATTCCTCACATTTACATAACATTTTAGATTTGAAATCGATGCCTTCTAATTACTTATCAGTAATTTTTCGACAAGCAATTTATTGGATATGTGCAGTTTAGGCCTTTTTTGTGCCTTTTCGAACCCAGGCAGCGTTAGTTCATTAGTGTGTGTGTGTGTGTGTGTGTGTCCCTTTTCGGAGACAAGGACGGCCTTATTCACCATGGTCGCTACTAAAATAAATTCTGCTGTCTAGGCTTGAGTGGTAAAGTAAATAAGTAAATACATAAACAGTAAAAAGAAATTCGTTCATATGCGCAGAATCCTGAAGGTTACAGATAACAGAGGTCTATTCATATCTTTGAGACAGATCGGAGTTAGTGACGTCTCCCAAACCTACATCTGCAATTTTCAATTCGCCCACGTAATCTGAAAAGCAATATTTTGATTACAACCACAAACCAGATTTTTTTATTCCTCTAAAAGGAGCACATTTACTGATAAGCGCCTTTATTGCGTTGTAGATTGAAGGTACCATCAGTTTCTCAGCCAGTGTTTAGTTTTCTAAATGAAATAATGCTATTTGTTATCTTTAGGCGTATTTGGTTTTCGTTCTGGCTTTCTTTCAACAGCGAGTAGCAAGCATGGAAAGCTGTGAGGGCAGCGCTTAGCGACAAAGGTCGTTCGCCCAGGTGCAGTGGGGTTGATGACTCGTTGCGACAGCTCAGCTACTGAAGTAGATACAACGGGCGCTGTGGCGAGCCCAGTCCCTTAGCGCGCGACAGATCTCTACTCCATCCTCAGAATAGACGCTGCCATACGGGGCTAAGACAACAGCTCTAAATCTGCTGGGCTAAAGTGTGTTTGGCATACTACCGCGAGTTCGTAAATGCCAGTCTCGTTAAGCATAGTGCCCAAATAGTGGTACGATCCTCGATTCCAGGATTCAACCCTTACCTCATTTCGAGAAAAGCAGCTGACAGTGGACGCACTAAGTTTCCAATATTTGTCTGCATAATTTAATATTTTGATTCTAAGTGGTTATTTCAGAAACAAATTATTTCGTGCAGTTTTAACACCAAGGTTAAACTAGCGTAAAAAAAAAGATATAACTGAAAACTGATTGGTTCAACAGTAACTGTTAACCCTAGTAAAGACAATTTTCTTACAACCGAACTGATTTCTGCTCTTTTTTTAAGTGTGAAGCCAGTTACTGTGTCATTAGGCATTTTACACTCATTCATTGTTGTGCCTTATTACTATCAGTTACTACACACAGGCTATTACTGACTTATTGCGCAGCTGTGAATTTGAAAACTTGAAACTGTATATTTTTTCTATAGTTTTTAGTGCATTCTGTTTTTATACAACATTTGAGAGCTATATTACGCCAATAATGCTCACACTCCTCTTGTCATCATGTGTGTACCTGAAGTAAGAGAAGTACCCTTCTGCAATAGGGAGGTCTAGGTATGTGTTTTTGTCATACATTCTTTACCATTCAGAGTAAAAAAAATGATGCAAAAAGAAAAAAATGATAGCACACTTTTTAACATAGAATTTTAATTATTTTAAGCGCTTCCACCTCAAACCAGTTTCTTTTTATTTTTCACTTCGACAAATGTCACCTAAAGGCTGCTTTGCATTAGAGTGTAATACTGAAAAGTCAAACCAAGCCAAATGTGTTCGACATTGAAGTCTGTATCTCAAGAACTGAGTGAGCTTTTCCAGCAAATTTATTGGAGGAGGTGCAAGTGGATGTTTGAAAGCTGTCAAAGCTACTCCTATACCCCAAAAAATTTCTGGATTCATACGTGAAAAGGTATCTTACGCACAATCTTTTCTTTACAGGTGGTGCTGGAGGTAAAGGAGTTTGGGGTAAACTGGGATCAGAACTGGAGGAAGCTGATGTTGACATGAATGATCCAAATTATGATGATGATTCTTTGGACAGCGGAGATGTTGCACTTGAGACAATCATTCCACAGTTGTCAGAAGAGGAAATTAGGGTGATTACTTAGGCAGTGCTATTTTTGATACTGATACGGCCGTGCCTTGAATTGTGAGTGTATTTGTAATATTGTTCTGTATTCTAGAAAGCTGCCGAACCTATTATTCTGGAATATTTTGAGCATGGTGACACAGCTGAAGCAGCATTAGCTTTTGATGAACTGAACTGTGCCAACAAGAGGTTTATGGTTGGTATATTGATTAAGTAAACCTACCAGTAATTCATTTTAATATACGTTCTTAGCTTGGTGTTAACAAAAGGATTTAAGGAAACGTAAAAGAAACCTCTTGAAAATGATGAAGTGCAATGTCAACATTTATTTCTAGATTCCTATGCTGGCCATAGAAATTGCAATGGATCACAAACCATCTCACCGTGAAATGACATCGGTCCTGATATCAGACTTCTATGGCCGCGTTGTTACACAGAAAGACATTGCCTTAGGTTTGTAAATATTTTCTTAGTATTAATTGAATGACCCCATTTGACAGTAAATTTAAATTTTATGTTGAGTAGTGTTGCAAAATATTAAATTATTTTCGTCCCTTTTTATAGCATTTGATCTCCTGTTGAAAAATCTTCCTGATCTTATTTTGGATACACCTGACGCAGCCACAGTTCTGGGCAATTTTATTGCAAGAGCAGTGGCTGATGACTGTCTTCCTCCCAAATTTGTCATGAGCTACAAGGACAAGGTGGAATGTGAGCATGCAAGGTATGTATTGTGAGGGAATTATGTTTACCACATCTTTAACAATATATGACAAAAGAATGGAAGCATACATTAATCATATATGATATTTGCCAGGAAAGCTCTCAGTCGAGCTGATACTTTGCTTTCCATAAAGCACGGTATGGTCAGGCTTGATAATGTGTGGGGTGTCGGTGGTGGGTTGAGGCCTGTAAAATACTTGACACGCCAGATGACACTACTACTGCAAGAATACTTATCATCAGAAGATCTTCAGGAAGCGACCAGATGCTTATTGGAGCTTGAGGTGCCTCATTTTCACCATGAATTAGTTTACGAGGTATGTATATTTTTTATTTACAAAATGAATATTTTGTGCCAATATTTATTTTGGTTGATTTCTTTCTTTGAAAGAGACATGTACATGCACTTGCATCTCTTTGCATCCAGGTTGTGCTGTATGTACATCCCTTTGCCACCAATGTAAATTCTTTCCCCAAACAATAATTTTATCTTGGAACTCTTCCATTTGGTCTGTGTTTGCATAGAAAAATAACAATATCAGAAATTGTGTCCGCCTAGATGCAAAACACGTTGTTATTCATATATTTCTCTATTTTCCCAAACTAGTTGCGGTGACAATCACCATCATCAGTGGGTTTTTTAAATCTAAAACATGCAGAAAATAGCATAGTTATACAAACAGTGGCACATTATTACATTTTTACTATTTGTTTTTTTGAAATATAGTTTTCTACGGATACTTTCATATTACCCTATTAATTGTATGTTACAGCATGTTTTTGAGAGTTATTGTTGCTGTTTACAACATTTTTCTGTGATTCCACCCCCACCCCACGCGAACATGTCGTCTGTAACTGTGTGAGTGGCTGTTAGTATACAAAATATTAAAAGGTGAACTTATATGTCAGCAATATACACTTGGGGTTGCGGTAGTGTTGTAGAATCCAGTTAGTTGGTGTGTACTGAGCTGTTACTTAGCTATTTGTGCACTCACTTTCATTGGATGGTATGTAACTGATTCTGTACACATAAAAACAAAACTTCTGTACATGTTTATGATCAAGAACATTACGCTATCTTGCTGTTCGCATGCTTTGCGAGAGGTGCATCGCTTGTGGCAAGAAAGGCTATGAAAACTGTAGCCACGAATTAAGACTACTCCTTTTCCTTATTTATGTCTTTGTGTGATGGGGAGATGGTTCTTTTGCATGTGTGTGCTTTCTGTTCCGTGTGCTTGGTCAGTTCTCTCAGAGTGGTAAAGAATGTGTTGTTGCAAAGTGTTGTGTTTTCATTTATTACATTTTTCCCTTCGACTATAGCCTTTTGTATGTAGTAATTTTCTTCTGTTGTTAGTTGTTGGTATAGACTGTTGCTGTTTTTCAGAATGTGTAGATCGTTTTCAATATTAATGGGATTATGGTTTTTGTTCATTAAATGTTCTGCAAAAGTTGACTGTATGCTGTCACTCTTTATAGCTCTCATGTGCTCTGTGTTCCTTGTTCAGAAGTCAGGCCAAATAAATAAGACAAACAAGCATAAAAAAAAAGAAACTGCACAGAAAATATCGAAAACAGTGACAGTAACTCTCAAAAGCATGCTGTAACATACAATAAATAAGGTAGTATGAAAGTATCCATAGAAAACTATATTTCAAAAAACGAATAGTATAAATATAATAATGTGCCACCGAGAATGACACGGCAGTTGGATGATCCCAGTAGGCCACTCGTGGCCTGACACTGAGTGCCACTCTGTTCGTATAACCATGCTATTTTCTGCATGTTTTAGATTTAAAAAAACCACTGATGATTGTGATATTTGTCATTGAAACTAGTTTGGAAAACAAAGAAATAAACGAATAACAACGTGTTTTGCATCTAGGCGGACTCAATTTGATATTGTTGTCTTTCCCCAAATACTGATAGTCTGTGATAATGAAAAACAATTTCTCATTCTGGTTTCAGTGAAGGTATTCAGTTTAAAAGCAAAGTTTTAATTGCTGCATTTAAGTCAGCATTTGTATGACTTTCTTTCTTATTTTACAGTTTTGCTTTTTTTCCAGGCTGTTGTAATGACAATAGAAGCTATTAATGGCCACACAGAAGAACTTATGTGTAAATTATTGAAGTCTCTGTACAGTGCAATTATAATAACACCAGATATGATGGACAGGGTAGGTGGTTTATGGTGATTTCTTTTTGTTGTTGCAGTAAATCAGTAAATAGCTGCAAGTCAATGTGCTGTTTACTTGCAGGGTTTCCTCAGAGTGTATGAAGATATGCCAGATATTTGCCTTGATGTTCCTCTAGCTTATACAGTTTTGGAAAGATTTGTAGAAAGATGTCAGAAAGCTGGAATCCTTGGCGAAGAGGTTATTAAGAAGCTGCCCTCGAGGTATGCCAGTCGGTTACAATTATTTTTTGTTTCAGTTCTGGTACATACTTCTGTAATTTATGTTTAAATATATGTTGTTTGCAGGGGCCGCAAGCGTTTTGTGTCTGAGGGTGATGGTGGTCGTGTGAAGAGCTATGATTTTGTTTGAAAGAAGATGGATACACACACACACATACAACTGACATCAGTATGAAAGTTGAAAGATAGATTGAAGTTGAAAGATAGTTTGCCATATCATTCTTATGTGTCCAGTTGGCAGAGGCAAGAGTACCCATGGCTTCCCACTGTGCAGTGTACATGTTGTATGTCAGTTATGTGCAGCATTGTGCACAGAGTTACAAAAGATCCTCAATGAGGATTTCCCTCCTTCATTATTTTCAATTTAGTTTTTTTATGATTTTGATTACTTTCTATTTTCCACACTCATTCTACCAACTACTCTTATACAAAAACAGAGTTAAAGAAGTATTTAAAATGTAATTTGTGTGTTTGAGTTATTTTGTTAGTACTATCACTTAGGTAACTGCATTTGTATTTTCTTTTATCATCATCTTTTCTATTTAGAGTGTTGATGTGGCACATTGAATAACATCTTAAGAGTGCACAAGGCGCATTTTGTCACCATTCCAAATGGATATCAATGTAACTGGGGAGCATATGTTGAAATAAATAACAGATAAGGTGATTAAATGAAATTTTATTCATATCAATACACTTGATTTAACAGTATTGTGATTGGCTTGATTCTTGGTTAATTCGT